>NC_141026.1:51627500-51852500 GCF_052040795.2 Danio rerio | reverse complement strand
TAAGAAGAAGCCACCCCTGCTGACCTGCTGTCTTTGTAAGTGTGCATCTTAAAGGCGACCCTTCAAACATCCTCTGCAGCCCTGCTGAATTTATTATCACATGCTGCCAATTTGTAGCAACCTTAGAAAGCGCCCTCCTGCCATGCGCTACATAAAGAACTGTGACTTACAGCCAAACACCAGCAGCCAGACCCACAGAAACATCACTTCAAGCCCCCGGTGATCTGTGTGAGCAAACGGTTGGAAGTTAAACTACAATAATAGATCCAAGATTACAGAATATTCTGGAAAAGGGTATACGTAATAAAATATTAAATAAAATATAAAGGCCTAATAAAACAAAGTTGAGGTTGCAGAATGAAAAAAAGACATAACTGGAGGGTTTATATAAGAGAGCTATGAACAGACATCTACAATGCGTATTGCATATGAAAGTTCATAAGTGGAGAGTGTGGTAATGTTAGGAAGGTTAACTGGGGCCATAAAGCAGACAAAACCCAGCAGTGTTTTTACCTCATCTGGACAGTAACAGAAATGAAGGATTGTGACCAAGAGTAACTAGAAGGAAATTCACAAATTAAAAAAGAGCAGCTGTGTAACCAAAATCCCCTTCCTAAACTGTTCAGTATACCAAGATTGGTCTCTAATGCTCGCTACGGCTATACATAAATAAAAAATAAATTACTTAATTAATTAAAAAATTAATTATATTACTACAATTTAAAATGAATTGTTTTATATTTTTAATACATTTTATATTTTGAATACATTTACATTTACTAGCATTTCCTAGTTCTGGTTTCATCTGGAAGGGCATCTTCTTCGTAAAACATATGCTGCAATAGTTGGTGGTTTGTTCCGCTGTGGCGACCCCTGATAAATAAGGGACTAAGTTTAAGGAAGAGAATGAACGAATTTTAATAGCATATATTTATGGAGATAGATTAGTATCAAAAATAATACATTTACAAAATATGATGCATATATCCACAACACAATTCACATTTACAAAATCCAATTCGCAAAACACGATTCATAAATACACAAATTAAATGCGTAAATTCAAAACTTAATCCATAAATTTACAAATCCAACTCGTAAATTTAAAACACAATTTAAAAATACACAAATTCATTTAGTAAAATTCAAACAGGATTAAAAATACACAAATCCAGTTTGTAAGTTCAAAACGCGATTCATAAATACACAAATCCATTTCATAAATTTAAAACACTATTAAAAAATACACATATCTAATTAGCAAAATTCAAACAGGATTAAAAATACACGAATCCATTTTGTAAATTCAAAACACGATTAATAAATACACAATTCCAATTCCAAAAATGAAACAGGAATCATGAATACACAAATCCAATTAGTAAATTTAAAACACAATTAAAAATTACACAAATCTAATTAGTAAAATTCAAACAGGATTAAAAATACACTAATCCAATTTGTAAATTCAAAACACGATTCATAAATACACAAATCCAATTCCAAATATGAAACAGGAATCGTAAATACACAAATCCAATTCGTGAATTAAAAATGCGATTCATAAATACACAAATCCTATTCGTAAAATTCAAAACACAATTCATAAATAGACAAATCCAATTTGAATTATTAAACAGGATTCATGAATACACAAATCTAATTCGTAAATTTAAAACACAATTCATAACATACATGAAATCAATTAATTTGCCAAAAATACTCATGATTTTTATTTAACATTTTGAATTGTGTTTTATATTTATGAATTGTGTTTTTTTATTTACAAATTGGATTTTGTGAATGTGAATTGTGCTGTGCATGTTTTTTTTTTTTTTGTAAATGTATAATTTTTGAGACTGATTTGGCTCCATATTAATATAGCATGAATATCGATATGTGAAATTAACTAAAATACATTATAATCATATCATTTAAACCACTCAAAATATTAAATCAACTGACAAGCGTTTAGATTATTTTTTTTGACTGTTTCACCAATTTTCTATCTTCTCACACACTCCATCACTCAGCCTGGTTCACTTTCTCTTTTTTGCTTCACAGTTGAGTGCGAGATTCTCCTGTCTGCTTCATCTTAACCTCCATGCATTTACCCTCTCTCTCACACACACACACACACACACACACACACACACACAGACCCCGGCAGCCACATTCATCACACTGCTTCGGCCCATTCATCACATCCCCCTGAGCCCCCACAGTCCAGCATGGGCTCAGCAAACATCTCCTGGAATTTAGGGCTGTGGTTGGCTTTTTAATGTTTTACAGCAAGTCTTTCGCAGTTTGCAATTCCCAACTGCTCACGGGAACTCAGAGAGAACGGCAGGAGAACGCATGTGTACGTAATTCGAATGGTGTGTGTGCGAGTCCCACAGACGCTGGACGGTGTTTTCATGTTTCGCGGGCCGGAGTGATGACATTTATATGCCCTTGACTGAGCAGGAATCTGTTTGATCGTGTTGGAGCTGAGAGTCTGATAAGACTGACAGCACCCAGTGTTTCGCTCTGTTTGCTCTGTCACTGAAGATAGCAGGGCTATTAAGCAGGAGCTCACAGGACATCACAGTGTAAGGAAGGCCAGAATGGATTCAATCAAGACATGTCCAAAAAATAAATAACATACTACAGCAGGTGTCTGACAACTTGTGCATGCCACTGCTTATCTAACTTACCAAATGATTTTAATATATTTATTTTTAAATAAAAAGTTTAATACACATTCATTTTTAATGTACTTTAAATATAATTTGAATGAATTTTGTTTTAGTAGACTATGTTAAAGCATCTCATCCCAGTTTTCAGATCAATCGCAACTTTACGTAGGAGTGCGGTCCCCCCGCCCACCAATATTGATTGACAGCTGCGTGCATTAACATATCTCCATAGTAACGCATATAATCATATCAACAAGACCAAAGCAACCGGGAATAAAATCTGTTCAGTTTGCTAGGATCAACAATCATCATCAAATGTGATCAAGAGTGAGTTTTACAACTTTAAGGGTGCTTTCACACCTACACTTTTGTTTCGGGACGTATCTCGTTTGCCCAGTTAGCGCGGTTCGATTGGCATATGTGAACAGGGCAATCGCGCTCTGTTCCGCGCCAAAGTTATCGTTCCGAGAACGCTTGAATGAGGTGGTCTCGGCTCGACTGAAACGAACCCTGGAGCGGTTCGATTGCAGTGAGAAAGCGATCCGATCCGAGCGCGGTTATATCACAGTGTTTTATGGATATGTAATAGTCTTACGACTATATGAAGAGAGAATTATGAGTAGGGCGGGAAGTTTCGCGAGTCTCCGGATGCCCGTAAACGAGTGATGATCTCCCGGTAATCTCGCGTCTCCCTCCCGGTCCTTAAATAGGTATCGTCGCGCACCCTTCTCACCCCTCCCCACCGCGTCTCTCCTCATCTTGCGTGCGCACCCTGTCAATCACCACCAAACAACCACCTCTCCTGACAGCTGAGCGGGACGCTGCAAAATAAACCCTGACACTGACCAATGTAAGGAGAGTTTACTCGCACGTGACTTGTTTTAGCTCTTTTGGTCCGTTTAGAAACTTTGCAGTGTGAAAGCGAACCGCTCCAAGAGCAAAGAGCAACAATATAGCAATTGTAATCTCTGTTTGTCTGTGTGTTTGGCCAGCGGAGAAATTAAAATGGTCGTGCCCAACTGAGTCTGGTTCTCTCAAGGTTTTTTTTCTTCACTCCCATCAGGTGAAGTTTTTTTTCCCTCTCCGCTGTCGCCACTGCCTCGCATGGTTCAGGATTGGTAGAGCTACGCATCGATGAATTGGCTCTTCAGTGTTTGAACTCTCAGTAATGATTAAATCACACTGAACTGAGCTAAACTGAACTGAACTGAACTTAAACACTAAAACCTGAACCACACTGTTCCAGTTACTATGACCATTTATGTGAAGCTGCTTTGACACAATCTACATTGTAAAAGCGCTATACAAATAAAGCTGAATTGAATTGAATTGAATTGTTTCGGAAAAACTGAGTCGATTCACAGGTGTGAAAGCACCCTAACATGTTTTATAACAGTACATGTGTGTAATGAAGTACAGCCATTCACTCTCTCCGTCTGTGTGTGTGTCTGCGCTATGTGTGTGTGTGTCTGCGCTATGTATGTGTGTGTGTCTACGCTATATGTGTGTGTGTGTGTGTGTGTGTGTGTCTACGCTACGTGTGTATGTGTGTCTGCGATATGTGTGAGTGTGTCTGCGCTGTGTGTGTGCGTTAACTAATTGTTGCAACCACAAAAAAATGCATCAAATACTGATTGATAAAGTTCTTACTGTAGTATTTCTCACAAACTTTACGTGAGATGTGCTTCCTGAGGCAGCCGAGGTCGGCGATTGAGGCATGTTGCTGACAGGTACGTGGGAACAGTGGGCGGGGATGACTAGCCTTAAAGGCCCAGCGCTAAAAAACAGCAACAACCTTTTCCCAGCTATAATACAGACACTTCAAATAATAAATAATCTGATGGGTGTTTTGAGCTGAAACTTTACAGACACATTCTGGGGACACAAAAGACTTATATTAAATATGAAAAAAGGGGTAACCTATGTGCCCTTTAAGCAATGTGTAAGCGAGGCACACAACTGACACCCTCTGCGCTGGACTTTAGACCTGTTAGTTCCTCAAAATAGCAGCGCGGCAACAATGCGCCTTAACACACCTCTTATCTAGACCGAAACACCCATGAGTCTACCAAGTGGCGCAAATGGATTTGCTATTTAAGCAATGTGGCGGAAAACGGGAAAATTAGGGTTGCGTTGGTCTGAAACTAGCAACACCTTGTGAAAACACGTCTTGCACCTTATTTCGCTGAGTGTATGATTAGGCCCAATTAGGCCCTAGGATTAGTATCAATGAACTGCTGCAAGAAAACAGTTCCAGAGATGATTTTCTTCAGTATTTGTTACAGTTTATTGCTGATGATTGTATGTGTGATAGAAGAAAGCAATAGAGATCACTGGGAAATACGGCTCTCTTGCCCTAAACACCCATAATGCATTGTGTTGCTTTCGCCACGTTCCTGAGCTCTATTATAGAAAGAAAATTAAATAAGACCTCTTCTGTCTTAATTAAGCCAGTGGCGTAGCGCAAAATGCAAGGGCCCCCCTGCAGGTAGCACAGATAAAAAAAAGTGGGGGGGGGGGGGTATGACGCGAGGAAGCGATCACAAATTGAGCGGGGAAGGGGGGGCGGAGTGGAGTGACAACGCGGGGAAGCCTTCACAAACTGAGGAGCGATCACAAACTAAAGGAGCGGGAGAGTGGGGCGGGGTGGAGCGACGACGCGGGGTAGCGTTCACAAACTGAGGAGCGATCACAAACAAGCGACGAGAGCGTCAAAGTAACCGGAAGTCAATCATTTTCAATGAGAACCGGCGGCGAGGAGCAGCGCGCCGCATCTTTTCTGGTGTGGGTGTCGAGGAAAGTTGAAATCAAGTCAACTTTATGGTAATAAGCTATGACGCGGTTCGGCGGCAAGCAATCAGTGTGAAGTAGTCCACCGCTTTAGAGGGGTTCAGAAAACACAGTCCTGTGAACTTTGTTTCCGACTACAGTTGTTCCTAGGGGTTTGATTATTGCGGTTGCCGGATATTCAAATCGCGATGACGCGGGGCCCGTCCGCTACGCCACTGAATTAAGCACATAAATAGACATAACATTTGATTTTACAATTTATTCTGTCATTTCATCAGCACAAGTGGGATGTTGATTAGACCATTAAAGTGTTTCAGCGATGTTGCTAAAGCAAGGCTCCAGAGCGCCACCCGCCACGGCCTCCCATAGCACCTGTCGCCGGTGGCCGAGAGTGAAGCGTGGGGCAGCGCAAGCATCTGTTTCGCTGACATTCCTGCTTCCACACCGGCCATAAATCAGCATTACCCGCACACTCAGCTCCAGATGGATCTGTGCTCTCACACATGAAGGGTGGGCAGCGCATTCTTTAATAGCGTTTTGTACAAGAGAAACTTTATACGAGACTTATTTTTAACAGTTGTTTATGTAATAACTTTGCTGCAGCGCTTAAGAGCTACGGTAAAAGAACTCGTGTGTGTTTAGTAAACTTTTCAGACACTGGCTATTTAGACACCTTGACATGAGAAGGGTTAAAGGTGATTGATGATATGAGGACCAAAACGAATCATGTTTCCAGAGCCAGCCGAAACTCAACACACCTGTCACAGTCCATGAATCAACTTAAACGATCCTCATCAACGTACAGGGCTATTTTTTTCTCATTGCAAAATCCAGAACTACACAGATAAGAGTATTAAACGGTTAGGGTTAATAGGATTTATTTAGTTAATACCTTTATTGACCAAGGTTTTATTACATGAAAAAAAGTGTATAATAGTTTCCACCAAATTGAGAAGCAACACAACTGTATTCAACATTGATAATCTTCTTGATTATCAAATCTGAATGATTTCTGAATGATCATTGTGACACTGGGGCAAAATCAGCTTTGCATTACAAAAATAAATGACATATTAAAATATATACAAATAGAAAATATTTATGGCAAACTGTAATATTTTTCCATATTTTTCATCTATCTTTTAGGTTTATTTTAGAGTTTTTTTTTTTCAACTTTAGACAATATTCTGTTTATTTTAATGCCCTTAATTAAGAGTTTAGAAACCACCAGTCCACCAGTTATTTAGTTAATAGTTTTATTGACCAAGGTTTCAATGAATTGATCAGGAGTAACAATAAAGACATCTATAATTTTCTAAAATAATAATTAAAAAACCCTTTGGGTGGCATGGTGGCTCAGCGGTTAGCACTGTTGCCTCATAGCAAGTGGGCCACCGGTTCGAGTCCAGGCATTTCTGTGTGGAGTTTGCATGTTCTTCCCGTGTTGGCGTGGGTTTCCTCCAGGTGCTCCTGTTTCCTCCACAGTCCAAAGACATGCGCTATAGATGAAGAATAAACTAAATTGGCCGTAGTGTATGTGTGTGAATGAGTGTATGGGTGTTTCCCAGTACTGGGTATGCTGGATATGCTAGATAAGCAGGCGGTTTATTGTGCTGTGGCTACCCCTAATGAATAAAGGGACTAAGCCGAAGGAAAATTAATAAATTAATAAAAAAAATACTTTGAAATCCATTCATTGAAGAAGCATTAAAAAGTTTCCACAGAAGTATGAAGCAGCACAACTGTACTAAGAACTGATAATAATATTAATAATAATCAATGTTTCTTGAGTATCAAAGCAGATTGATTTCTGAAAGATCGTGTGACATGAAAGTAATTCAGCTTTGTGTTATAGGAATAAATTATTGTTTAAAAATTTATACAAACAAAAAACAGTTTTGGTAAATCATAATTTTTTTCATATTTAAAAAAATCTATATGAGCTTTATTTAATTGCATTAATCAAGAGGTTATAGACACCAGTTCAAGAGTGACAATAAAGACATTTTCGGTTTTCATTCATTCATTCATTCATTCATTTTCTTTTCGGCGTAGTCCCTTTATTAATCTGTCATCGCCACAGTGGAATGAACCGCCAACTTATCCAGCACGTTTTTATGCAGGGGATGCCTTTCCAGCCGCAACTTATCACTGGGAAACATCCATTCACACTCATTCACACACACATACACTACGGACAATTTACCTTACCCAATTCACCTGTAGCGCATGTCTTTGGACTTGTGCGGGAAACCAAAGCACCCAGAGGAAACCCATGTGAACGAGGGGAGAACATGCAAACTCCACACAGAAATGCCAACTGACCCAGCCGAGGCTCGAACCAGCGACCTTTTTGCTGTGAGGTGATAGCACTACCTACTGCGCCACCGCGTCACCCTCATTTACATAATAATAATAATACTATTACTACTACTACTACTACTACTACTACTACTAATAATAATAATAATAATAACAAAACACTTTCAAATGCATTCACGTAAGAATTGTAAAAAAAGCTTCAAAATTAAAAGCAGCACAACAGTATTCAACATTGATAATAATAATAATTGTTTCTTGAGGGCGACACAGTGGCCCAGTGGTTAGCACAGTCCAAAGACATGCACTATAGGTATCTAAATTGTCTGTAGTGTATGTGTGTGAATGAGAGTGTATGGATGTTTTCCATTACTGGGTTGCAGCTGGCATTCCATGTGTAAAACGTGCTGGATAAGTTGGTGTTTCATTCTGCTGCAGCAACCCTTGATTTAAAAAGAGACTGAGGCAAAAAGAAAATGAATGAAAGAATGAATGTTTCTTGAGCATCAAATTAGAATTTCAGATTGATTTCTGAAAGATCATGTGACACTGTAGTAGTTGCAACATAGGCTCATTCTGAAAACATAGCGATCGCAAATTTTATAGCCAGAAGTACGTATGGCTGCATTTTATCTTTAAAACGAATGCTATGGGGAGGTATGATGCTGTTCCGCTTACCTCTCGCTGTTACCAGTTTGACCAATAGCTCGCCATGTACGTCAGCAGATTTGAGATGCAGAGAGGAGTTGACCACAAGAACGGTTCCAGAAAGCACGTAAGACAAACACGGAAGCCAAAAAATAGTATAAGGGTGAATAACAAAAGTAAATAACAGGGTGAGAATGTGGTCAAATCTGAAAATGTGGTAAAAATAAGGCGAGGACTTTTCTTTTTCTGGATCGCTTTTTAAAACTTTTGGTTGGGTTTAGAGAAGTGGGTGGGCGCTGGTCAATCAGTGCTTCTGAAAACAATATTGGTTGGGTTTAGGAAAGGAGGAGGGTGGGTCAGTCAATCAGTCAGTCAGTCAGTCAGTCAGTCAGACAGTCGACAGCGGCATCTGGTGGACTTATGTGAGAGCAGCAGGCACGAATGGCATTCGAGAGAGATATTTGAGATTTCAAAAAGCATACACATCAGCCTCGGGTGGATTCGAGAAAACAAAAGCTGCAAAAAAACATAGCTCCTGGGACGTATTTGTCACTCTCCAGAAATGTATATAGAGGTACATTTTCAGAATAAGTGTGGGTTGAGTAAACAGCTTAACTATACAGGAATAAATTACATTTTAAAATGTATACAAATAGAAAAAAGTTCTGGTAAATCTTAATAGTATTCATAATATTTTAATTATAATGAGCTTTATTTTATTGTATTTTCTGTCACTTTTTCAACAATATTTAGATTATTTTGGTTGCATTAATCAAGTGGTCATAGACACCAGTCCACCAATTCTTTGGGGGTTTCCTATTTTTCCAGCTCTGTGCCCTCAATTCTTCTAACACCTCAGCAATAACATTCTCAGTGCCTTTTGTTTTCTTTGCTTGTCATTGGCTATTAGCTTTGATAAAACATCCATTACTCTTTTATGAGCTCTTAGATGTTCAAACCTCTGACATGCGCTGTGTCCTATACGCTCTCACCAGGGCCGCTGGGATCAAATATCACTGCGAAATTCCTCATCGCTGAGCTACCTGGCCTGACTATTATTGGCCCTGCACATGCCACAGAGGGGGCGCAGTAGTGGCATGATTATATAGGTGTTACAGACTGGATGGAATCTAAAGGGCAGAGGTTCAGACTATAAAGAATGTGAGGTTTTTGTGTGTGTGAGAGACGAAGACAAAGAAGGGAGAGCAAAGGACACACTGAGATTTAGAAATAGTTGCATTAGGCAAGTCCAGCTCAATGATTTAAAACTTTACATTGGACAGGGTGACCCTAAAAATGCTTAAAGGGATAGTTGACCCCAAAACTTAAAGTTTACTCACTTTTAAATGACTCCAGACTTTATGGGCTTCTTTATCCTTTTGAACACAAAAGAAGATATTTTGAAGAATGTTGAATCCAGAGGAACAAAAAAAGGTAACACTTTCAACACAGGCTCATTCTGAACTTAGCCCAGTGCTTAATTTGTAAATTGGGAGGTCCTGGAACAGATCAGGGTAACGGATCCGGCATTTGACCAGAGGGAGAGATGTTGCGGACGAAAGTGACCAGCTGACTGCTTACCTTTGTATGGACGACTTTTACGCTATTACCAGTTTGTCCCATTAGCTTGCCTTGTACATCAGCGGACTTCAGGCGCAGAGAGGAGTTGACCATGACGACAGGGTTCCAGTCTGGTAAAGAACAGTTCTAGAAAGCGGGTTAGATGAAAACAGAAGCAAACGAATAAAATAAACAACAGGGTGAGGATGTAGTGAAATCTGAAAACATTTTAAAAGCAGATGAGGGCTTTTCTTTTTCTGGATTGCTTTTGAAAATTGTTGGTTGGGTTTAAGGAAGTGGGTAGCAGGCCAATCAATACAATTGGTTGGTTTTAGGGAAGGAGGAGGGTGGTTCAGTTGATTGTCAGACAGTCATTCAGTCAGTCAAACAGTTCTATCAAGCATACACAGCGAACTTTGGTGGATTTGCAAAAATAAAAACTGCAAAAAAAATGTAGCTCCTGGGACATATTTGGCGTTCTCCTCAAATGTATATAGCTGTATGTGTCAGGGTTCTGCCACTTTGGTCTTGTAAATTCTTGTTTTGGTGGCAGAGCTCCGACACTACTCATGTCTGGTCCTGTTTCTGTCTCTGTGTGCGCGTCCCTCAGACGCGCGCGCTCTTGTACTAGTGTTTGTGTTTGTTCTGTCAGCAGCGCGCTGCTTTATTCTCGGCGCCTCCGTCTAGTTGGTTTCAGTTTTGGTTGGCGCTGAGATGAAGCATGCGCGTTGCTTATGTGTGAGCGCACGGTAAGGTGTTTATCTATCGTGTGCTCGTGTCTTGCGTCTCTTGTCAAAGCACGTGGCTCTGTGTTTACATTGTGGTCACGTGCTTTTGTCGTGTACTTCAGTGTTGTGTTTGTTGTCATGAACATGCAGTTAATGAGTTCTCTCATTGGCTGCATGTTCTTGTCCTGTTAAGTGAGCGCATGGCTTGTGTTGTCTCTCTGTGTCGTGCGCTCTCCCGTCTATTGTCTTGTCCCACCCTCCTTGTTAACCCATTATTAGTTAATTGTGTTCACCTGTTTGTGTGTTAGTTTTCTACAGTTTATATACCCCTCACATTTGCTGTCCTGTGCCAGTTCGTCATCACATGTCGTTGTATGAAGTCTTGTCCTGTTGTTTTTCCAGTCCTCATCCTTGTCAGCCTGCCCAGTCCTGTTTGTATGTATTTGTTTTGTTAATGTTTTCCCCCTCGGGGTAGTTTATTTTGCATTTTATTTTATGTTTATAATTTAATAAATTCCCCATTTTCCTGCACTTGAGTCCTCGCTCCTTTCCCCTCACCAACCCTGACAGTATGTTTTCAGAATGAGCCTGGGTTGAACACTTTACTTGAAGGAGTGTCATGAAATCTTTACCAAGGCAACAAAACTTGTCATAAATCTGTCATAAACATGATTGTCATGAAGCATTATAAATATGTCAAGAATTTTATAACATTGTCATTAATATATATTTTTTACCTTAACTACAGTAGTGCAAGCCTAATGTTGTCATTAAAATTTTATTAAATATTAATGAGGCTCTTCAAAAAGATTTGACAGAGTAATGACATTTTTAATGAGACATTTTAAAGACAATTATAGTTTGTTCCACTGAAAAAATGATCAGAAAAATATTAATAAAACTATAATAATGACCACATAATGATCATGTTTATGACAGATTTATGACAAATTATGTTGTGTAGGAATTGTCAAGTTGTGATAACTAAGAAAAAGCAAAATAAGGCAGCAAAATAAGTAAGAAACAGACGTATTTTGAAAGTTTTTTTTTGTGTAGGGGAAAAGGCAGAGTGAAGGACCCACGAACTGCCAAGGAAAAGATCCACAACCCATTTGTCAACAAATCAGGTGAATCCAGCATGTCTGTGCAAGATCAACTGCTGGAGATCACAAATGACGTTCACATATCGTATCTTTTCTAGAGTTTGCACAAGTTCGTTATTTCCAATGGAGGTGCGGCGTGATGTGCTCGTGCTTGTTGTCAGATTCAGCTTGGAAGCTACACATTTCGAAACACCAATTATCTCCAACAAACGCAGAACACCCAAACACTGCAGTGCTTTATAATTTTCTCCATAAATGAACCTTGTATGAGAGTTAGAGCAATGTTTTGTCAGCTTGTCATTCTCTGAGAAAATGGTTGATGGTCGCCTAGCAGCCTACGAATCAAATTAAAAATGTAAAAAGTATCACAGTATTGCAGAATGCTGTATATGTGGTTTGATGTACATAAGAGTACATTTCCATCAATGTAGATACACAGACTGTCCGATTCATCTCACGAGTGTATTTTCATGAGCCACATGTATTTTTTTGTTCAGTCTGATGTTTTTTCTATCACTCTCAGGATACTGGTATCTGATGAATTGCATTACAAATCCTTATAGATCATAGTTCAAGCTAAAAATCTTCTTTAATGTTCGACCGGTGAAAAGAAAGCAACATAGGCTCTTTCTGAAAACATACCCCTTTGTATATTTCTGGAGATTGTGAATAGCCAGAGGTTTGTATATGGCTGCATTTCATCTATAAAACAAAAGCCACGGGGCGGTATGATGTCGTTCCTTTTCGCCCTTACCAGCTGACTGTTACCTCCATATGGACGGCTCTTTCAATGTTACCAGTTTGTCCAGTGGTTCGTCGTGTACGTCAGCGGACTTGTGATGTAGAGAGGAGTTGACTGTGATGACAGGGCTTGAGATCGACGAAGAACCAAAAAGCAGGTAAGACAAAAGCAGACGCCAAATAATAAAATGAAAAATTAAAGCACAAGGTAAAAATGTGGTTAAAATCAGGCATTTACAGGGGCTTTTCTTTTTCTAAATTGCTTTTGAAAACACTATTGGTTGGGTTTAAGAAAGGTGGTGGGTGCCGGTCAGTCTGAGCTTTTTAAAACACTATCAGTTGGGTTTAGGTAAGGAGGTCAGTCGATCGGTCAGTCATTCAGTCGACAGTGGCCGAATGGCACTCGCAAGAAAAATTTGAGATCTCAAAAAGCTACAAAGCAGCCTCTGGTGGATTTGCAAAAACAAAAACTGAAAAAAAAAAAAAAACTCCTGGGATGTATTTGGCACTTTCTAGAAATGTATATAGGGGTACATATTCAGAATGAATACACATAGGTCGAAAGAAAGTCTTGGCTGGCCTAAGGATGAGCAATTTTTTGCGATTTAATAAAAATTTGGTGTAAAAAAAACGATGGCTTAGCTTATTATTAATTATTTTTTTCAAAGTGCATTCATTAAATAGCTTGAAAATATGCATAAATCTATTACTGTAAAAGTAGTTCATTCATTAATTTTCCTTTAGCGTGGTCCCTTTATTAATCAGGGGTCGCCACAGCAGAATAAACAGCCAACTTATCCAGCAAATGCCCTTCCAGCTGCAACCCAGTACTGGAAAACATCCATACACACTCGTTCACACACATAAACTACAGCAAATTTAGCTTATACAATTATAGCTATTATATATGTCTTTGGACTGTGGGGGAAACCGGAGCACACAGAGGAAACCCATGCCAACACGGGGAGAACATGCAAACTCCACACAAAAATGGAAACTGGCCCAGTAAGGATTTTAACCAGCGACCATCTTGCTGTGAGTTGAAAGTGCTAACCACTGCGCCACCATGCCACCTGTGAAAATAGTTATTAATTTAAAAGGTATGAACAGGATTAAAATACTGCCAGCGGTAGAAAGATATTCAAATAATAATAATAATAATCAAATAAACTAAAACAAACTTGATTTTGTAATGATAAATAGTAAAAAAATAATATAATAAAATATATATCAAATGAATGAATATGCCCTAACGCAAACACTTTGAACAAAACCAAACTGTGCTAATCAAACAGATGCTATTTTACATGCAATTGAAAAACGTGAATTTTAATTTGTGAAACATATTATTATTATTATTGTAATGGAATATGACAGCACGTACAGTAGAGAGACTGCAGAAGATATTTTCCATGGTAGGAAAAGTACATTCAGCTTTGCTTCTCTTTTATCATCATCCATCAACACTGAAGATCAAAGGATCGAAACTGCATATGAACACACTCACACACACACACACACACACACACACACACACACACACACACACACACACACACACACACACAAGCACACACACTTCATTAACCACAGACATACCACTCTTATCACCGGCCAGTCAAGCAGCAAGTGAAACAGTGTGATCATCTAGCAGATAAAACCTCCTCTTACCGTAGTATATGGTACATGATATCCACTATATGGAGACACACACACACACACACACACACATACATTTGAATTCCTCTGTTAGAAGAGAATAAGATATTCACTTCTCTTGCCAAACACAGCAGATGTTTTGTATGGTATGTGTGAAGCGTCTGGGATATCCGTAATTTACAATGCTGCTTGTTATTTTTACATCTCTCATCACTAGATTAATATACTTATCAAAGTTCAGTGTAAAGTAGCATGCTTAGTATGATTAAGCATGAACGTATACTGGACTCATGTTTGCTGGCTTTAATACACTACTGTTTAAAGGATTTTTCCGATATTGTGCAGCCCTACATATTACGTTCACAAAGACGAATCCTGAACAGAGACTGGCAGTACGTCAATGGTATGGAGAAACACACACACACACACACACACACACACACGCACACACACACACACACACACACACACACACACACACATACACATTCACTAAAAGACACTGAAAGCAACATACAGTATTGCCACACTTTGTCTTCATATTACACACTTTGTTTGTCATGAAGTGCTCCACGTTGTGTGTGACATCACTCTAGATTTTGGCTTTCTCTTATATAGTGGCTCTGAACTTTCAAAAAAAAGCTCTGAAAACACATTTTCGGATGTGAAAGACTAAAAAAATCCAACCTACATACCAAAATTTCTCTGGCCCAGGTCTGGCCCATACAATCAGCTTTTGCTTGGCCCACATGCCGCAGTGAATTACGGTACATTACAGCCCGAGTCTGGCTTCCATACAAGGGTCAAACATGAATCATATCAAAGCCAAGTCTCAGCCAACATAACTCATAACTGGGCCTGAACTGGGCCAGATATGTTGGTGTGTCACGACTGCAATGAATTTAATAAACCCATAAAGTATTTCGATTTCGGCACGATATGGGCGTGCTTTTTCTTGAAGCAACCTGATTGGTAGAATTTTTTCTTTACTCAAAAATAATTTAAAAGTGGGTTAAGATAGGTCAAACTTACATGGCCCACATATCAATTTTTAACATCTGGTCCAAATGCTATTCTATTGATATGTGGCCCAAGTCTTGTGTGCCGTCTTAAAGGGCCATGAAACCCCCTCGTTTCAGCAGGGTGTTTTCACACCTCTACTTCGTAAAAAGTCAGAAAAGTGGGCGTGTCCAGCTCTATTTAGGGGGAGTGTCGGAGGAAGAAAGGTGGGATGGTGTGGGAGTGTCTATTTGGGCACGCGCGAGTTTCCGAGTCAAAATACACACACACACACACACACACAGTAGAAAGTGATGGTGTTTAACCTACATGGACATGTGTAGTCGAATTATTTGCCAAATTATTAAATGGGTGACTTTAACTGCAGTTTGGCTCTTTGATTCAGAGAATTCATTCATGCCCCTCGCGACAAACGAGATATTTGATTCGAGGTACTGCTCCAAGCGTGTATTTTTCATGCAATGTTTAATACCGCACGGCGAATGAGAGAAAAAAAACCTCCGCATTTTCCGGAAACTTAGATGCACACGACAGGTAGCGTCAGAAAGTAGTGTGTCATTCCGGTCATTAGTACTGCCTGATGAGCATTTCCATGCAAATGTCAACCTTCCCATGAAAAAAAAATAAAAAAATTGTGAAACCCTTTCCACATTGTTTGCATAGGCTTGCATATTAAAGGACTGTAAAAATGTCTCTGTCTATATTTTCAAACTAATATATTTTAATAACATATATTACCAAAATCACAAAACTGGCAATTTCACATTAAAAATGCAAACATGTCAAATAAAATACATTTTTGTTAAAGTTGCATCACACCAAGAAGGTTGCTGGTTCGAGTCCCGCCTGGGTCAGTTGGCGTTTCTGTGTGGAGTTTGGATGTTCTCCCAGTGTTCGTGTGGGTTTTCCAGTTTCCCCGACAAGTCCAAAGATATGTGCTATAGGTGAGTTGAAGAAACTAAATTGGCAGCCGTGTATGTGTGTGAATGAGTGTGTATGGGTGTTTCCCATTATTCGGTTGCAGCTGGAAGGACATCTGCTATGTAAAACATATGATGTATAAGTCGGAGGTTCATTCCGATCTGGCAACCTCTGATAAATAAAGGGACTAAACAGAAGAACATGAATTTTTGTTCTTTAGTGAGCCAACTCTTCTCCTTTTGATAAGCACTGCTACATTTGGGTTGTGCAGCTTAATTCACAGAACCTCTACAAAGTATGCTGTGTACTGTACTTTTTTTGGTCACATCCATAACGCATGTTTATTTTCCTCATTTCAAATCTAAAAAATGTTCACTGACTGATATGTTTCTGATCCCATAACTCTGGTTAGTTGTTAAGGGAAATATAAACAGATGTTTTGATTTAATGTTAACATAAACTGTCTCTGTAAATGTATGTTTTAAGTTTTATTGCTATAGTCACATCCATAATGCTGGAATGGCTCAGATACTTTTACTCTACTTGCACTATATGTTCAGCAGGTAATAGTCTTTTTACTTGAGTTTTCACAGTACTCTCTCCACCACTTGAGACGGATCAGGCCGGTCAGACGTGGGGGAGGGTCATTTCAGAGGCAAACCCACAGGTGCTTGATCCGCCTGCTTTAGACCCTCCAGCCCCACTATATCCCTGGATCCTCTAATGTTTGTCTACATACTGTACTATGTTTAAAGAGCGGTCTTGAGCCTGCGATTAACCAGAACAGAGGAAACTCCGAAACCCGTGACCCTTAAGCCAAGTTCAGCTCCAGAACGGCGAATTCTCTGCTCCATATTGTACTTGAGGGCTACAGAATTCCCAAGATTCCAGACTCAGTGTAGCACGGAGAACAGCGAACGGTCTGTTCCTCCTCATAACCTTTCAGGTCATCCTTGAAGAAAGAAATAGTGTCGAACACAGCTTTTCAAAGCATATACTACCACAAAAACACATGCAGGTGAAACTGAAACTCGTTCTAGCCCAATGTTTGAACTTCTCTCTTTCCAAAATTATGAATAAAAAAAATGTATTGTATTCTATGGGGTTTTCAAATGTTTTTAATGGGTAAAAAATGTCTGAGGCTGATGTAAGTAAATTAGATATGATCTACAATTACACACACCTATAGACACATATTAAAAAAATTATCAATTTTGAGGCGGAGGCTTAGTGGTTAAGACTGTCGCCTTAAAGCAAGAAGGATTCAGCTTTGAGTCCCGGCTGGGCTAGTTGGCATTTCTGAGTTGAGTTTGCATGTTCTCCCCGTGTACACGTGGGTTTCCTCCGGGTGTTCCGGTTTCCTCCCCATTCCAGAGGCATGCAGTATAAGTGAATTGGATTAACTAAATTGGCTGTAGTGTATGAGGATGAATGAGCTTGTATGGGTGTTTCCCAGTACTGTTTTGCAGCTGGAAAGGCATCCGCTGTGTAAAACATATAAGTTGCCGATCCATTTTGCTGTGGCAAAAATAAATGAATGAATGAATGAAATTGGCCGTAGAGTATGAGTGTGTGTGTGAATGGGAACGTGTTTGGTGTTTCCCAGTACTAAATTGCGGCTGGAATAGTGATTGGTTCATTCTGCTGTGGCGACCCCTGATAAATAAGGGACTAAGCCAAAGTAAAATGAATGAATGATGAATTTTGAAGCTGTATTTTAAAAAACATGTTCCTAATGAGCAAACATATAATAATGTTTGGGGTACAAGACCAAAATGTGCAAGTACCACAGAGTTAAGCTTAACAGATTTTATTTTACCTACTAATTTAATTCCCCATTATAAAACGCTATATAAAAATGTGACCTTTACATTTTACATGCACACTGCACTCTAAAAAATGCTGAGTTGTTATAACCCAACATTGGGTCCAATATGGACAAACTAAATGTTGTGATCATTTAAAAAAAAATCCAATATAACACTTTTTTGATTGGATTTGTCCGTATTTGACCCAACATATTTTAAAGTATTTAGGACTGGGATGATTGAAAAAAGAATCAATTCCCCCAGTCTGAGTCATGGGAAAACTATAATCTTTATAATAAATAATCTTTCCATTGATGTGTGTTTTGTTAGGATTCTGGCATATCTTCTGTTCACCCTTTATATGCACCCACTGAGCCAAATAATGAGAAAGAACAAAATTTCCTACCACAGCTATGCTGATGACACTCAGATCTACTTAACCTCACTGCCTTATGACTACAGCACCACTTACACCCTCTGCCAGTGCATTAATGAAGTTAACAGTTAGATGTGCCAAAAATGTCTTCAGTTAAGCAAAGAGAAAACTGAAGTCATTGCGTTTGGGAACAGAGATGAGGTTCTCAAGGTGAATGCGTACCTTGGCTCTAAAGGTCAAACAACAATAAATAAGGTCAAGAATCTAGATGTGACTCTGGAGTCAGATAGTAACTAAATCAGCATACTATCATCTCAAAAACATTACAAAAATTAGATGGTTTGTTTCCAGTGAGGACTTTGAGAAACTTGTTCATGTTTTTATCAGCACCAGGGTGGATTACTGTAATAGATTCCTCACTGGCCTTCCCAAAATAACAGTCAGACAGTTACAGCTCATCCAGAACTCTGTGGCCAGGATTCTGACCAGAACCAGAAAATCAGAGCACATCACAAATGTCCTCAGGTCTTTACACTGGCTGCCAGTTACATTCAGAAAAGATTTTAAAGTATTACTAATCGTCTATAAATCACTAAATGGCCTCGGACCTCAATATATTACAGATATGCTCACTGAATACAAACCCAACAGATCACTCAGATCTCTAGGATCAAATAAACTAGAAATTCCAAGAGTTTAGTCAAAGCATTCAAGCTACTGTGCCCCCGCTGCTGGAATCAGCTTTCAGAAATGATCAGATGTGCTCCAACATTAGGCACATTCAATTATTTGAAAATCTGGAAATTGAGAGTTTCAAAAAATCTAAATATTGAAAAAAGATCACATTTAAGATTGTCTAAATGAAGTGCTTAGCAATGTATTTTACTAATCAAAAATGTAATTTTGATATACAGTAAATCACATAATGTCTTCATGAAACATGACCTTTACTAAATATCTTAGATTTTTGGCATAAAAGAAAAATTTATAAATTTCACCAATCCATTGTGTTTTTTTCAATTGCTATAGACATGTGCTCAAAATACCACTGGTATTTACTGAATATACTGAAGTTATATTTCTGCTTATGTGTCTCCTCCTTCACAAAACACCTAGAGATCTGTTTTAATTAATGTGCCACAGAAGTCCATCTCTTTAGCAGATGTTTGCATGCTTTCTTTCAGAGACCCTTTAAAATCATAGAGGGAGAGGTGCTGGTGATGAAAACCATCAGACAACTCAATCAAACTGACATTGAAAACAGGCGACAGTAAATGGCAATCAATAAATGACTTGTGTAATATTTAATAATGTGTCTTCTGATTTCACTTAGGGGGCAACATGGTGGTTTAGTGGTTTGCACTGTCGCCTCACAGCAAGAAGGTCGCTGGTTCAAGTCCCGGTCAGGGTCAGTTGGCATTTCTGTGTGGAGTCTGCATGTTCTCCCCAAGTTCAAATGGGTTTCCTCTGGGTTTCTGCCACAGTCCAAAGACATGCAGTTCAGGTGAATTGAATAAACTAAATTGGCCGTAGAGTGTGTGTGTGTGTGTGTGTGTGTCAGAGCATGTATGGGTGTTTTAAACTCTTTCCTAGGGTGCAGCTGATAGTTGGATCAGATTTTTTAATCCCAGTTTCTTTGCAAATCCTGTTCTGTGGACATGTTTATACCATGCATCTGGAAAGTATTCATAGAGCTTCACCTTTTCCACATGTTTTTATGTTACAGCCTTATTCCAAAATGGGAAAATTCTCAAAATTCTACACACAATACCCCATAATGACAATGTGAAAAAAGAGTTTTTGAAATTGTTGCAAATTTAATAAAAATAAAAAACCTGAAAAATCACATGTACATCAGTATTCACAGCCTTTGCTCAATACTTTGTTAATATACCTTTGGCAGCAATTACAGCCTCAAGTCTTTTTGAATATGATTCCACAAGCTTGCCACACCTGTCATTGGGAATCTTTGCCCATTCCTCTTTGCAGTACCTCTCAAACTCAATCAGGTTGGATGGGAAGTGACGGTGTACAGCCATTTTCAGATCTCTCCAGAGATGTTCAATAGGATTTAGGTCTGGGCTCTGGCTAAGCCACTGAAGGACATTCACCCAGTTGTTGTGAAGCCACTTCATTGATATTTTGGCAGTGTGCTTTGGGTCATTGTCCTGCTGGAAGATGAACCGTCATCCCAGTCTGAGATCAAGAGCACTCTGAAGCAGGTTTTCATTCAGGATGTCTCTGTACATTTCTGCATTTATCTTTCCCTCTATCCTGACTAGTTTTCCAGTTCCTGCTGCCGAAAAACATCCCCACAGCATGATGCTACCACCACCATGCTTCACTGTAGGGATGGTATTAGCCTGGTGATGAGCGGTGCCTGCTTTTCTCCAAACATAACGCCTGGCATTCACTCCAAAGAGTTCAATTTTAGTCTCATCAGACCAGAGAATTTTGTTTCCTATGGTCTGTAAGTCCTTCAGATACCTTTTGGCAAATTTCAGGCGGAGAGTGGCTTCCATCTGGCCACTTTACCATACAGGCCTGATTGGTGGATTGCTGCACAGATGGTTGTCCTTCTGTAAGGTTCTTCTCTCTCCACAGAAGAACGCTGGAGGTCAGACAGAGTGACCATCAGGTTATTAATCACCTCCCTAACTAAGGCCCTTCTCCCCCGATCACCCAGCTAGTTGGCTGGCCAGTTCTAGGAAGAGTCCTAGTGGTTTCAAACATCTTCCACTTATGGATGATGGAGGCCACTGTGCTTACTGGAACTTTCAGAGCAACAGAAATGTTTCTGTAACCTTCTCCAGCCTTGTGCCTTGAGACAATCCCGTCTACAATTGGTCTACAGACAATTCCTTTGTCTTCATGCTTGGTTTGTGCTTTGACATGCACTGTAAACCCTGGGACCTTATATTGACAGGTGTAATCATGTCCAATCAACTGACTTTACCAAAGGTGAACTCCAATTAAGCTGCTGAAACATCTCAAGAATGATCAGTGGAAACAGAATGTACCTGAGCTCAATTTACAGCTTCAGAGCAAACACTGGGAATACATGTGATTTTTCAGGTTTTTTATTTTAGAAAAATTTGCAACAATTAAAAATAAACTTTTTCACATTGTCATTATGGGGCATTGTGTGTAGACGTTTGAGGAAATAAATACATTTGGAATAAGGCTGTAATATAAAAAAATGTAGAAAAAGTGAAGCGATATCAATACTTTCCGGATTCACTGTACATGTTACTACGGAGACATGTTAATAACCGTCTGTTAATCAATTCGGTGGGCAGGAAATACCGCACTCCAACGTCAAAATTGCAAGGATTTGGATCCTATTTTACCGTCAGGAAATAATAAAAAAAACTTGTGTTTCTATTACTCTTAAAATCAACTTTTGTAAAAAGCTTACAAAAGTTGATTTTGCATCAAAGGAGCCATTTAATGAAATTATTATTGATGCTCTATAAGAAAACATGAAAAACATTTAAAAGTCTTATAGAAAGTGTTTTGGTGACAGAAAACACTTGCGGTGCATATGCTCAATTTAATGCATCCTTGCTATATAAATATGAAATAAATATATATGTTATTTTATATACTGTTTATATATATATATATATATATATATATATATATATATATATATATATAATATTATATTATAATATATATATATATATATATATATATATATATATATATATATATATATATATATATATATATATATATATATATATATCTATAAACTAAAATCATAATGACACTGAACCTTTTAATGTGTATAATGTCTAATGGTTTACTAATATACAGTATATTTTTTACTATAATTTTAGAAGATGTGTCACTCACGTTAATATACTAGATAATTTAGTATATACTTCTCCTTTTCCATTTTCAGGTATTTTTTTGTGTGGTTACACGCATGACCCGACATGAGCAACTCTCATTTCACTTGTTCTCGCAATGCTGTTTTTATGATTATTCCTCCAACCATTTCCAGAAGGGGAACTCCACATAGAAGAGGTAAACCAATCCAACAAGGGAAGCCTTTCTTTTTAAAGATCCCTAAATCTTAAACGTAATTCTATTCCCACAAACTCTCTGTCCCGTATCACTGCCGAGCGTCCCTGCAGGAAAGGCGTGATTGTAAATAATTATGTGCATTACATGCCGTCGCACTCGGTTGTTATTTCTATACAGCGCAGAGAATTGTAAACCGGCTGTTTGTCGTAAATTCAGATTTAAAAAAAGCTACAGATGGAGCTTCGTGATCTGGAGGCGGGGGAGTATTGCTATAAATCAAACATCAGAAAGTGATGGAAATAGAAAGTGTATTGTTGTAAATGGTAGCAGAGAGACTCTTTAAAGAGGAAAGGGATGGAGATGGGAGTTTGCACTGGTCAACATGTTGGATCGATTACTATGAAGATAGAATGACACCATAAGCGATGTGCGGGAGATGCCTCTGTTTGTCAGCATCTTTAAATCAGGCAAAGGTAGCCGACATAAAGATCAGTGCTCTCTTGCTCTGTATAAGTGGCTCTCAGTAAACCTGTCAAGAACATGTCTGGGTCACACAGCACTCTAAAATTCTAAAGAAACTGTAGGGTAAGATTTTAATATAATATAATATAATATAATATAATATAATATAATATAATATAATATAATATAATATAACAATAATATAATATAACAATAATATAATATATATTCTGATTAATAGAGAGAAGATTTTTTCAATACATTTCTTAACATAATAGTTTAAATAACTAAATTCTAAAAACAATTCTCAATTCTTATTTTATCTTTGCCATGATGACAGTAAATAATATTTGACTAGATATTTTTCAAGACACTTCTATACAGCTTAAAGTGACATTTAAAGGCTTAACTAGTTTAATTAGTTTAACTAGGCAGGTTAGGGTAATCAGGCAAGTTATTGTATAACGATGGTTTGTTCTGTAGACTCTTGAAAAAAGAAATAGCTTAAAGGGGCCAATAATTTTGACCCTAAAAGGGATTTTTAAAAATTAAAAACTGCTTTTATTCTAGCCTAAAAAAACAAATACGACTTTCTCCAGAAGAAAAAATATTATCAGACCTACTGTGAAAATGTCCTTGCTCTGTTAAACATAGTTCTGAATATATTTAAAAAAGAAAAGAAAAATCAAAAGGGGGCTAATAATTCTGACTTCAACTATATCGGGAGGTAACCTCTGATTTTGATCAAGAGGCATGATCGAGACGATCTGGACTTTCCTAATAGATATTAAAATTATGTTTATAGAATCAGGGTGGGGCCAAGCTGGAGCACTCACTCTGATCCCTCGGGCTCTGCAATAGTTGGGAAAATTCCAAAATAATCAAAACAAACGATTACGATTTGCTCAAGATTGGCAATGAAATTTCGGAAAATGCAACCAGTAGAAACTGGGAATACATTTTTTTTTTGTTTATAGACATGTAGAATCAATTCTCAAATTTTCCCCGTTAAACATTACTTGGGAAATAAAAAGAAAGAAAGAAAGAAAGAAAGAAAGAAAGAAAGAAAGAAAGAAAGAAAGAAAGAAAGAAAGAAAGAAAGAAAAAAGAAAGAAAGAAATAAAAGAAACAAAGAAAACAAAGAAAAAAAAAGAAAGAAAAAAGGAAAAAAAGAAAGAAAGAAAGAAAGAAAAAAGAAAAAGAAAGAAAAAAAAGAAAGAAAGAAATAAAAGAAACAAAGAAAACAAAGAAAAAAAGAAAGAAAGAAAGAAAGAAAGAAAAAAGAAAGAAAAAGAAAGATTTGATTTTCACAACACTTTATTACAAAAACATTAATACATTATTCAAACAATCAACTCACAAAAAAGTGAGAAAAAAGAAATAAATTAATCCAAAATGGGAGCAAAGACCAACTCATTTTCATAAATCTCACACAGAGCACCGGCATAACACCACATCAAGTCAAAAGAAGGAAGATCATCCATAGCTTTAAAAAACCTAAAATCAACTAGAATTCTTGATTTGACAGAATTACCAAAAACTGCCAACAAGTTGTGATTCACATTTCCTTCAATTTTTTGCTTTCTCGTACAATATACTGCCATCTTAGCTTGTCCTAATAAAAAATTGAGAAGCTGACATTTAAAGCGTTTCCTCTGAACATATTTAAACCCACAAATGAAAGTTTTAGTGGAAAAGGTTTCTCCAAAAGATACAAACAAATTCTGTAAAACAGTAAACAAAGGCTCAAGTCTGGAGCATTGCATAAACGTGTGAAAAACAGTTTCTCTCTGCAAGCAGAAAGGGCAGTCATGACCAACATCAGGATTTAAAATTGAAATAAAAGCATTAACTGCAACGGCACCATGCAAAATTCTCCACTGTAAATCTCCATGTCTTTTAGTTAATGGTGACTTATACAGTGATCACCATTGAGGGTGCTCATCCTCATTTAATTTTAAAACCTCACGCCATGGAGTGTCCACTCTATTGTTCAGACCCATTTTATTAAAAACTTTAACACATGTTTTATATAAAACCTTCCCAGAAGCTGACTCTTGCCCAATTATTGTCACATCTTTACAATGTAAAAACACCCCTTCACAGTTTTCTAAGTTGGGAGATAATGACAAAAATGGGAAAACATCGTTACAATTTGGAACAGTTAACCCTTCATAATAGTCCTCCAACAACCTGATCTCTTCAGTTGTGAGAGAAGCCCTCCATTGTTCAAGAAGTTTGGTAACTGTCCGTTTAGAATGTAGACCCAAATGTCCAGCAACTGCGTCAGCATTTTTAAAGTCTTTTCCAGCTGACTTTAATAAACACCCAAGAGTTGTTATTTTAGCCGATGAGAGGATTTCGTTGAGTGCAGGAAAAGATCCCCTTAAGGATATGTCCATACGTGAACCACAGATTAAAGGTTCTTGTAGCAGCCAGTGTAAAGACGTTGTGTCTAAAGGTCTGTGCACAGTAAACAAAGTCCATATCTTGAAGATATTACGGTAGAAGATTGGAAGTTTGGATAAATCCATCCTTTTAGGATTCAGCCAAAACAAAGTTTTCTCAATGCCCACATTTCCAAAAGACTGCATTAGCAAAAAGGTTATAGATCTCCAGTTTGCGTCCAATGGTCCATTCAAAAGTCTCTGCACAAACTGAAGCCGAAAAGCTGCTGTTCGGCTCTGTAAATGCACAAGTCCATGACCTCCTTCTTCCTTCGGCAAATACAACACAGCTTTCGGAACCCAGTGTAGCTTATCCCAAAAGAAATCTATCAATATTGACTGAACTTTTGACAACAGATTAAAAGGAGGATCCACACACATTAGCCGATGCCACAAAGATGATGCCAACAAATTATTAATTATCAATATGCGGCCTCTGTAAGACATATTTGGAAGTAAAAAATTCTATTTACTAAGACGGCCTTTTATTTTTTCAACAACACCTTCAAAGTTTTTTTGTACAACTGCTTCATTTCCTAAAAACACTCCCAGATACTTAAAACCCTCTCTGGTCCAAAGTAAACCATCGGGGAGGTTTGGTTCTCCATTTAACCATTTTCCGATTAAAATTGCCTCGCTTTTAGACCAATTAACTTTAGTAGAGGAAAACTCCTTGAAATCATTTAGCAATTTTAACAGCAATTCAACATCATCTTGACAACTAATTAAAACAACAACATCATCTGCATATGCTGACAATTTAAACACATTTGGACATGATGGAATACATAACCCGTGCAAATCTGCTCTTAATTTAATTAAAAAAGGCTCAATTGCTAAAACATACAACATTCCGGACAAAGCACAGCCTTGTCTTACACCTCTAAAAACCTTAAAAGGAGCACATAAGTCACCATTAACTTTCAAAATACTCTCAACGTCACAGTACAACACCTTCACCATTGAGATAAAACTTGAACTAAAGCCAAAAGCCTCTAGAGCATCCCATAAATACTTATGCTCGATGCGATCAAAAGCTTTTTCCTGATCAAGCGACAAAAGACCAATATCTAAATTAAGCTTTTTGCCAAGGTCCAGAACATCCCTGATAAAGGATATATTGTCAACAATACGTCTACCAGGTATACAATATGTCTGGTCAGGATGGATCACCTGCTCCAAAACTGCCCCTAATCTGTTTGCCAGGACTTTTGAAAGCAATTTGTAATCATTGCACAACAAACTGACTGGTCTCCAGTTTTTGATGTCGTTCAGATCTCCCTTCTTTGGCAGTAACGTGAGAACTGCTCTACGGCAGCTTGTGGGAAGCCGCCCATAGGCCAGGCTTTCTTTGAGCACCTCTAGTAGGTCCGGACCCACATCCGGCCAAAAGGACTTATAGAAGTCAATCGACAACCCATCAAGTCCAGGTGCTTTCCCACATTCCATGCTTTGCAGAGCCTCCTCCAACTCCTCCAGAGTTAAGGCCTTACTGATCTCAGCATTAGCCTCTTGGGACAGCTGAGGCAAGTTTTCAAGGAAGACATTAGTCGTTTGTTCATGCATTAGATCACTTTTATACAAATGCTCATAAAATCTCACCGCTCTTTTTCGAATATCAGAAGGTTCTGACAACAAAGATCCATCTTCTGATTTTAAAGCATGTATAAGCCTTCTTTGTCCATTTTTTTTCTCTAAATTAAAAAAGAATTTAGAAGGTGCATCCATCAACTCTATACTCTGATAGCGGGATCTGACCAGCGCTCCTTGTGTAAAGGTATCCAAAAAATTACCTAAAATATTTTTATTTTTATTAAAAGAGTCCAAATAAGCCAAATTAGATGTGTTGTCAACAAGCATTTGAAGCTCTACCAGCTCCTTTTCAATTGATTTTATTGAACGGAGAATGTCTCCTGTGACATTAAGAGTATATTGTTGACACAGCTGTTTAACCTGTACCTTTGCAACCTCCCACCACTGCTGCAAACATTGAAAAGAAGTTTTTGTATTTCTAAAATTCTTCCAGAACTCTTTAAAAATCTCCTTAAAATGCTTATCAGACAATAAATTACTGTTAAAATGCCAATATGCACTTTTTGATTTAATAGACCTTTGAGATATAACACATTGTAACAAACTGTGATCAGAGAAACTCACTGGGCAAATTGAACAGCTTCTAAAAAGATTAAACTGGTGCTTAAAACAATAAAATCTATCTAATCTTGCTAGTGAAATCAGATTATCACGAGCATGAGCCCAGGTATACTGTCTTTGACTGCCATTAAAATTCCTCCAGACATCAACAATTTCATGGGTTTTTATTAATTGAATTAGACGCTTCTGTGAAGCCATGTGTGGTTCAACATGATTCCTATCAAGCATGCTCTCAGTACAATTAAAATCACCCCCTAAAAACAAAACTTTATCAGTGTCACAATTACTTAAAACATTACTCAATGTATCAAGGAACACCATCCTTTCTAAAGCATTAACTGGAACATACACGCATATAAAAATAAAAGAATACTTTTCAAACTGGGCATCAACTTTTAAAAGTCTACCTTTTATGACTTCATCCACCTGATAGGAAACAGGAACAAAGCTCTTAGAGAATAGAATAGCAACCCCACTGCTAGTTGAATTCAAATGACTTAAAATGGATAACCCATCAAATTCCTTACCCCAGTCAGAACTGTTTAATGCATCACTATGTGTTTCTTGAATACATAACACATCAATTCTCTTTTGTTTAATTATTTCATATATCTGATACCTTTTCCTAATATCTCTAGCCCCATTTACATTAAGAGAAGCCACAAAAACCTCCTCCATAGAAAGGAAAGAAAGGCAAAACCAAAAATATCCCAAGCAGAAAAAACAGAAAAGAAAAAAGGGGAGAACGTATTTATGTGCTGTCATTACTGAGCCTTGGTTGGGCATTAAGTTTGCCAAGCAATTTTTCTAGTCGATACACCTCCTGTTTATTGAATCTTCCCTCACTCTTAAAAAGCTTAGCTTTTTCCATGAATTGCATTACATCTGGGAAATATTCCTCAATTTTTACATTTCTGGCATTTTTTGTCACTTTAAGAAATGACTTTATGTCGTCCACAGTGTAAACCCGGCTAGAAAAACCGCTTAATGGCAAACTGCACGACACACTGCATTCTGAAAAGTCGCTCTCACTCTCAGTTTCGGATTGACTCAGATCGCAATTATCCGTCTTTTTAGCCTGTTTACCTGTATTCTGTTGTTTTAAGCGTCTCTTCTGAGGCGTCTTAAAAGCACTGTCATCTAAATCCATTTCCAAATTCAGATCCTGTTCTTTATTGAAAGACGCTTGCTCTCCGGTTGTACCCGGGTCACTGCTATTGCGCAATACATCCACCGCAGCCTGTAAAGGCTGTTCATCAACCTGTAACGGCCTGTCTCTTCCCACATCAACCACATCATTTCTTTTCTCGTCATTTTTATCAGTCATGATCACCTCAGCTACTGTCTGTGGTACAGTTTTCTGAGGAAGACTTGTGCTAGGCGCGTCACTAACACCTGCCACAGCGGCCGTGCGATTCTGCATCTCAGAGTCGCGCGCATCAGCAGGTGAACGATTTTGATCTTGCTGCTGGTTTAATCGACCGGGGCATGAGCGAATTAAATGACCCACTTCCCCGCATGAAAAACACTTCATGCTGTTTGTAGTCACAAATATTACGTAATTAAATTCGTCCTGACGAAAGTTTAAAGCCACGTCTAATTCATCCAAGTTGTCCTGCAAAATCATATAGGCGTAACGCCGAAAAGACACAACATGCTTTAACAAAGGCGACTTACACCCGATAGGAATCATTTTTATCGGGGAAACAAGTTTGCCATAGCGAGAAAGCATTCCGGTCAGCACCTCGTTCGAAATAAAAGGTGGTACGTTGGACAAAGTTATTCTTTTAGATGGGGTGGACAGCGGAAGGGTGAAAATTCCACCAATAACTATTCCACTTTCAACCAATTGATTCGCCAAATCAACCGTCTTTAAGAATACTACAATCGCATTATTCATACGAGATGCTGACAGGATGCTTTCAGTGCCGACAACTTCACCTATAGCCAAACTACACTCCTCCACACTAACAGTGGAGTCCACTTTGATCCCATGACGCCGTGTCAGAAAATCAAAGCTCCGACTCCCCGTCATAGCCATTCTGACACGAAAACCGAGAGCAGATGCTCCGGTATAAGTTTAATTGATTCTCTTTCTCAAACTAATGAAGCCAACAACCTCAAAAAGAAGAGAAAAAGGATAGAAAAAGTAAATCTTTCGTACCTGCACACACGCCAAACGCTCACACACAGCTCCGCCCACTCACTCAGCACATGCGCAACCGAAAGAAAGAAAGAAAGAAAGAAAGAAAGAAAAAAGAAAGAAAGAAAGAAAGAAAGAAAAAAGAAAGAAAGAAAGAAAGAAAGAAAAAAGAAAGAAAGAAAAAAGAAAGAAAGAAATAAAAGAAACAAAGAAAACAAAGAAAAAAAGAAAGAAAAAAGGAAAGAAAGAAAGAAAGAAAGAAAGAAAGAAGAAAGAAAGAAAGAAAGAAAGAAAAAAGAAAAAGAAAGAAAAAAGAAAGAAAGAAAGAAAAAAGAAAGAAAGAAAGAAAAAAGAAAGAAAGAAATAAAAGAAACAAAGAAAACAAAGAAAAAAAGAAAGAAAAAAGGAAAAAAGGAAAAAAAGAAAGAAAGAAAGAAAGAAAGAAAAAAGAAAAGAAAGAAAAAAAAGAAAGAAAGAAAGAAAGAAAGAAAGAAAAAGAAAGACAAAAGAAAGAAAGAAAGAAAGAAAGAAAGAAAGAAAGAAAGAAAGAAAGAAAGAAAAAAGAAAGAAAGAAAGAAAGAAAGAAAAAAGAAAAAGAAAGAAAAAAGAAAGAAAGAAAGAAAGAAAAAAGAAAGAAAGAAAAAAGAAAGAAAGAAATAAAAGAAACAAAGAAAACAAAGAAAAAAAGAAAGAAAAAAGGAAAAAAAGAAAGAAAGAAAGAAAGAAAAAAGAAAAAAAGAAAAAGAAAGAAAGAAAGAAAGAAAGAAAGAAAAAGAAAGAAAGAAAGAAAGAAAGAAAGAAAAAAGAAAGAAAGAAAGAAAGAAAGAAAGAAAAAAGAAAGAAAGAAAAAAGAAAGAAAGAAATAAAAGAAACAAAGAAAACAAAGAAAAAAAGAAAGAAAAAAGGAAAGAAAGAAAGAAAGAAAGAAAGAAAGAAAGAAGAAAGAAAGAAAGAAAGAAAGAAAAAAGAAAAAGAAAGAAAAAAGAAAGAAAGAAAGAAAAAAGAAAGAAAGAAAGAAAAAAGAAAGAAAGAAATAAAAGAAACAAAGAAAACAAAGAAAAAAAGAAAGAAAAAAGGAAAAAAGGAAAAAAAGAAAGAAAGAAAGAAAGAAAGAAAGAAAAAAGAAAAGAAAGAAAAAAAAGAAAGAAAGAAAGAAAGAAAGAAAAAGAAAGACAAAAGAAAGAAAGAAAGAAAGAAAGAAAGAAAGAAAAAGAAAGACAAAAGAAAGAAAGAAAGAAAGAAAGAAAGAAAGAAAGAAAGAAAGAAAAAAGAAAGAAAGAAAGAAAGAAAAAAGAAAAAGAAAGAAAAAAGAAAGAAAGAAAGAAAGAAAGAAAAAAGAAAGAAAGAAAAAAGAAAGAAAGAAATAAAAGAAACAAAGAAAACAAAGAAAAAAAGAAAGAAAAAAGGAAAAAAAGAAAGAAAGAAAGAAAGAAAAAAGAAAAAAAGAAAAAGAAAGAAAGAAAGAAAGAAAGAAAGAAAGAAAGAAAGAAAGAAAGAAAGAAAGAAAAAGAAAGAAAGATAACAAAAAAGTAAAAGTTTGGATTCTAAGTAGCTTTATTAGGGCAATAGTTATTATACATTTCATATATTTAACACTTTTTTGGTGTTGAATAAGAAACTAATAAAAAACATACAAAACTATAATTATTGAAAATAAAAACATACTTATTTTACTCAATTTTGTTTTAACTTTTGCTGCTTGATCAAAATACTTATTAAAAATAAGCTGAAAAAACACAATTCGTAAGTTGCTTTTGGGACAACCTAAATTTTTATGTTAAATCCATTAAAATTTGTAAAAATAATTAAGTTAAATTAATCTATTTGTTTTGGGAAAACATGAAGGAATTGTGTGGAACCCAGCATTTTTTACAGTGTTGGGTACAAAAAGGTAAAGGGTATACATCATGTAAACATACACTTTTAACTGTTACATTTACACAAAAACTAACAACAAATTTTTATAATATAATGTCACAATGATGATTTATTTTTGAAGATTTCATCATGTTAAAATGCAAAGGCATCAAGAAGTCTTTGATATTGACTGGATGTTTACTAGTGCATGATAACATCCTTTCTTTGAAAGAGGATGTTTGTATCGTGAGGGCGGAAGGGTGTGGAAACTCTCCTTGATCCTCTCGATGTGTAACCCTCCATTTTCATACTTTGCCAAGCACCTGTACGCAGGTATGAAATGAGAGAAGCGTTTACCTGTTGCTGCAAGACTCAAAACAGACTGTTTCTCTCCCATGACCACCCAGTCACATCCTCTACCTCACACCTGCAGTCCTAGTATCACAATTCCAGCACTGCATCTCTGATACTATTGAACACTTTGCCAATGAAGAAATATGTGCAGGACTTTCAGGCATCAACCACAAACATTGACGCTGATCCCACGTTGGAAGCCACACTGTAACCATTCATTCATTCATTTTCCTTCAGCTTAGTCCCTTGATTATCAGGGGTTGCCACAGCGCAATGAACCACCAACTATTCCAGCATATGTTTTACACAGTGGATGCCCTTAGAGCCACAACCTAGTATTGGGAAACACCCATACACTCTTGAGTTGACACACACACTCACTACAGCCAGTTTAGTTCATCCATTTCACTTATGCCACTTGTCTTTGGAGTGTGGGAGAAACCAGAGCCTTTTTTTCATCAAGTGTGAGCACTTGAATACAACCCCAAATCAGAAAAAGTTGGGTCAGTGTGGAAAGCCCAAATTAAAAAAGGAAAGTAGTGATTTCCAAATTTAATAGTAAATAGTAATAATAATTAAAATTAGTAAAATAATTAAAATAGTAAATAATTAAATTAATTAAAATAATAGCAAATAGTAAAATAATTAAAATAATTTGAACACAAAATCTTGAATGTTTTGTCTGGTTAACTCAAATTAATTTTCAAATCTACACACTCTACTGTCATTCAGACATGCAACACATTCAAAAACAGTTGGAACAGAAGCAATCTGAGGCTAGTGATCAGGTAAATTGGTTAAATAATGGTGCGATTTGAAGCAGGTGATGTCAGCAGGTGATTGTAATTATAATTTGGTACAAAAGCAGCATCCAAGAAAGGTCTAGTCCTTTAAGAGCAAAGATGGGCTGAGGATCACCAGTTTGTCAGCAAATATATGAGAATATTATTGAACTGTTTAAAAACAATGCTCCTCAAAGAAAAGCAGGAAGACATTTGAATATTTCATATGATAAGATTTAAGGAATCATGAGGAATTTCAGTACATGAAGGAAAAGGGCACAAGCCTAAGCTGAACAACCATGATCTTTGATCTCTCAGGAGGCACTGCATCAAGAATCCTAATTAAGATATAAGGGATATCACCACATGGGCTCAGGACTACTTTAGAAAACCTGTCAAGTAACACATTACATAGTTACATCAATTAATGCCAGTGAAAACTGCACTATGCCAAAAAGAAGCCCTATGTTAACAGTGTCCAGAAGTATCTTTGATTTCTCTAGGTTCTAAGGCATCTGGGACGGACCATCACACAGTAAAATGTGTACTGTGGTCAGATGAATCAATATTTCAGGGCTTTTTTTGCGAGAAATGGATGATGTTTGTTCCGGATTAAAGATGAAAAGAATCATACAGACTGTTAGTAACATGTCCAAAAGCCAGGGTCTGTCATGGTATGGGGTTTTGTAAGTACTCCTTGGCAAAGGTAACTTGCACTTCTGTGATGGCATCATTGATGCTGAAAAGTACATAGAGTTTTTGAAGCACAATATGCTGCCTTCTTTCCCATGCATATTTCAACAAGACCATTCAAAACCACATTCTGCACACATAACAAAGTCCTGACTGTGGAGGAAAAGGATACAAATATTTAACTGGCCTGTCTGCAGTCCTGACCTGTATCCAGTGGCGCATTATGAAGTGCAAGATGCAACAACAAAAACCCCGAACTGTTGCCCACCTTAAGACTTGTTTGTAGAAAGAATGGAACAAAATTACACCTGAAACACTTCATCGCTAGGTGTCTTCCGTTCGAAACGCATTTTAAAGCCTGGTTTATACTCAATGCATCCGCTAGTTAGTTTGAATGAGCACGTCAAATGTGACATGATTGCGGAGTATGCGGAAATTCACTTTGGGCGAGCGCGACATGATTTTGGCCAACGGAGCATAAGATTTCTTTTGAGACTCGAGCAAACTGTTTGCGTGGGGCAGCAGCTGATTTGAGTTGAATATGAAACACTTTTATAAGATTTTGTCTGAAACCGTACGCCTGTGCAGACATCATTATGATCCGTGATCATAGAGATAACCAGATGATCAATAATTCTTGGCTAGAAATTGAAACAGCCGTAGGAAAGGAGGAAAGTTTTGTTAATAGGTTTAAAAAACCTGAGGGATAAGTTTGTTAAGGCCATGGCAAAAGTGGAGACCCAGGTTTACAAATGTGTTTTTCCACCATTTAAAAGTTTTACACTGATGTATATTTAATTTAGAATTTAAAACAGTTTAATAGTTACTAAACTAAATAAGGAACACATTATGTCTTGGATAACTGGAAAGTAATATTTGAACATATCAGTTTATAGTATACTGATAGCCTGTTTCTGTAGGCTTTATTGGTGATAATGCCCAGGAATGTTGGACCATTATTGCCTTTTTAGCATAAAAAGAGGACAGAAACTAGCCAGACAGTAATGTGTGCTTTTGCTTTTATTCTTGCCATAATAAAATATATATTTTGTCACCTTAGAATTAGAAGGTTCTATCTGACATTTTTGTCAAAATTGAGTTATTGACATATTCTTATTACATGACAACTTATTTACATTATGGGATGTTTTTTATGAGTTGTTTACATTTTAAGACTTTTTATTTTAAAAACAAATGTTACACACATAATGTTTGCTATGAAATGCAAAAACTTTGAAGCTCAATATCTCAAAATCATTCAGAACGCAGATAGAACCTTATAATTCCAAGGTGATGATTTGTAGAGCAACTCGTGCTGTTCTGTTGTCATAAATATTTTAGTAAATTGTAATAGGTAGAACTGTCCAAGATATGAACAAAAGCAAGTGATGCATTAAAGTTTGATTTAAAAAAAAATATTGAATGGTTATAAACATGCTTATAATCATTAAAATAATTTATAAAAACAATAAAAATAATTAGTTAAAAAATATTGAATGATATTATTGACATGACGCAGTTCCGGAAACTTCCTACTTCTCTGTTTGTACATATGATTTAACATTTAGTTTCTTTTGACTGCCCCCTGTCTTTTTAAAGTATATCACATCGGCAAAAAAGAAAAGTAAAAAAGCCTTGTCCTTTTGGTGAGGTGCACATGCAGTCATCAGAGGAGTCCAATGTGGCACCAGGCGAAAGTATAGTGAGTGCTGTGAAAAGGAATGAAAACATTACAATAAGGTAAATGCTTTATTGCTCCAACATTTTTTAAATGTGTTGCAAGAACCAAAATTAGGATATTTCATTTGAAAAAATAAAATAAAATAAATAAATATAAATCTTGAGGAACACATTAAATAATGTTTGTTGTATTGTCTGCAATGAAATACAACTCAAAATACACTACTTTCTTTTCTTATTTGCTTTTCCATGCTGTCCCAACTTTTTCTGATTTGGTGTTGTAGAATAGAATAGAATAGAATAGAATAGAATAGAATAGAATAGAATAGAATAGAATAGAATAGAATAGAATAGAATAGAACAGAAAGCTTTACTGTCATTGTATACAAGATGCAACAAAATACCTTGAGTTTCTTTAAAGAGGAAAACCACAGTCATGGGACATTTCTGTTTCAGCAGATACATTTCTAAAAAGTAATTAAAGAAACACACTGAACACAATCAGCAACACCACTTACCCATGACAATACCCCACAGACTGTTTGTTAAAATCTTATGTATCCCCAATGTAAACATACACACACACACACACACACACACACACATTTATAGACTGATGTACAGTAATATCTGCGGTGTCAGAATCTGTAGGGCTCGTGTTACAGGTCACAGAGGATTCCTGCTTTTTTCTGTCTCTCAGCACAAGTGGGAATGTGGCTATGTCAACACACTTGTCTTTAACTGACATCTGACAACACACATAGGGTACAAAAAGAGTCATTTGGGAATACCGGACAAATCAAAGAGAGCGGTCAGTTAGGATTTCAAATATAGTGTTGCTGTGAGGCGACAGTGCTAATTACTGAGCCACCATTCCTTTAGTATCCTGTGTAGATCCTCGTATGTAAACATACCTGACATTGAAGCTCTTTCTGATTCTGATTTAACAGACCAAAAATATTGTGTACTCGGAGTTCATATATGGCTAAGCTATGTTGTGCTTGGCAACGTTGATACAGTCATAAATCTCTCATACGCTCATGTTGCTTTAAGTGAGCATGACAACAGCTAATCTTTGCTTGGCCTCATGGTTGAGACAAGTTTAGATAATGATGAGGCAGTTAATTAGTCAGCCAGTGGTATGTTAATCTTTCTATCAGCAGAGAGCCAGTTGATATCTCAATGTCTGCACTGAAGATACATTCCTCTGCTGATACTAGATGTGTTTTAATGTTTCCTCAGCACACAACAATCATGGTTTGGTAGCCGGTCTGAGATCAGAAGGTGTGCACTGAAGTGTTGAGAGCGAGATGCTCAGCGTATCAAGTCACACTCATGTCACAAACTGAGAGAGAGTTGCTAATCTGCTCCAACTCTTGGCAACAAGTCTTATCTCTAACACTAGACAGCAAATGTTGAATGGAGAGAGCCAAAGAAGCACAAAAGAAGAGGTCGAGCTAGCAAACATGCCACGGGGGTTTGTGTTTTTCCAGGCGTTTGCTCACAGATCTACAGAGATTAATGATAAAGTCAATGAGCTGGGGTTTTGCTGTTTTGCGCGTGTTCTCACTTGGGGAATGTCTTCCAGCCAAAAGCGAGGAAACTCCAGCATGACGAGAAATATGTTTTGAGTAGACCTTTCAAAAACATTTCCATTTTTCCATTCCGCTAATCCCACACTATTACAGAAATCCTTTGTTCTTGCAGAAACCACGTCCATCTCTGCTAATGCCTCGAGATAATCTTCTTAATAATAATAATGTGCTATAATAACTTGTAACAATAATGAAAACATATGCTAGGAAAGACTTTCGTTTGCTTTATTAAAAATGTCAACTAATTCTTTGTAATTAGGGAATTAAACATTCTGGTCAACATTAATTAGATGTCACTATCTGTGTTGGGTAAATTACTTCAAAAAGTGATTAATTACAACATTAAAATTGTATTTAAATGACATTTTTATTTGCAATGTTTGAAAAGTTACTCATTCATCCATTCATTTTCCTTCAGCTTAGTCTCTATTTCAGAGGTCATCACAGCATAATGAACCGCCAATTATTCCAGCATATATTTTATGCAGCGGATGCCCTTCCAGCTGCAACCCAGTTCTGGGAAACACACACACACACACACACTCATACACTAAGGCCGATTTCATTCATTCATTTTCCTTCAGTTTAGTCACTTTATTCATCAGGGGTCGCCACAGCAGAATGAACCGCCAACTTATCCAGCATATGTTTTAGACAGTGGATGCCCTTCCAGCTGCAACAAAGTACTGGAAAACTCCCATACACACTCATTTACACTCATAAACTACGGCCAGTTTAGTTTATTTAATTCACCTGTACCACATATCTTTGGACTGTGGGGGAAACCGGAGCACACTGAGGAAACCCACGCCAACACAGGGAGAACATGCAAACTCCCCACAGAAATGCCAACTGGTCCAGCCGGGACTCCAACCAGCGACCTTCTAGCTGTGAGGTGACAGTGCTACCCATTGCGCTGCCCATAAATGAATATTTATTTTAATATTACTATTTATACTATTATTTACCATTAATATTTACTTGAAAAAGAAATACAATTAAAGAAAAATATTAAAGAAATAAAAATGTTTTTAAAAGTGTTTTAATTCAGTTCAAATCTTTTATTCATTATTTTTTTTACTTAATTTGAAATTACATTTGAATCAAAACTTATGCATCACAGCCTTTTGATGTGAAGTATAAAAAGCCCATATTATATATGCCAATTAGTATCAAATAAAATCAATCTAAGACGTATTTGCTTATAATTAGGCTTACAAGGAATCTGCGCATGCAGAAATATGCAGATCATTGAGTCTATTTATTTAGCTGTGTGTAAATTTATATTTATTAAGTTATTTTTTATTAATTTCAGTAATATTACAATATGAAAATGTTCATATGATATACTTACAGTACATTGCATTTTGTACACGAATAGTTACTGTCTTTTAGTAGATATATGGTATATATATTATGAGAGACTTGCTTTGTTTAAAAAATAAATGGATCTAATGGGATTTGCATTGTAATCATTAAATAAAAGTTAATAAGGTGTTATTCTTTATTTGACATATTAAGTTTTTAGTTACAATGCACTCAAAATCATTCTGCATAAATCTGCTGATTTTTTACAATATTCTGCACAGAAATAGCTAAAAAAAATCCACAGATTCTGTCTGGCCCTAATATAATTAATGTTTTTATTATTAATATTTTTAATTGAGGGAAAACAACATCAATGCTTCTTGATATGACAGACATAGTGAAACTCTCCACGTTTTTCTTTTTAACTCCTATAACAAGACAAAACAATATAACGATACAAATTATAAAAATCAATAAATAATGAAATAATGATAAACAGCGTAATTTAATAATAACAATATAGGAAATAAAAAAATAGGACATTTAAAAAGTAATATAATAGTAATAATACATATTAGGCGTCACGGTGACACAGAGGCGACTGATCGCCTCACAACAAGAAGGTCGATGGTTCGAGCCTCGGCTGGGTCAGTTGGCATCCCTTAATCTCGTTTAAACAGGTAAAAAAGGACTGTTAAACTGAATTTTCTCCCATTTTTTTGGGCAAGTGAAGCTGAGTATCATCAGCATAGAGGTGGTAGCTTACATAATGCTTCTTAAAAATAGCCGCCAAGGGAAGCATGTAGATGGAGAAAAGAGCTGGGCCCAAAATTGAACCTTGGGGGACACCACACTCCAAACGTGCAGATGAGGAGGAATTATTTCCCAATTCAATAGAAAAGGTTCTCCCAAAGAGATAAGAACTAAACCAATTCAAAACATTTCCTTGAATCCCAGCCCACAATCTTAAACGCTCAATCAAGATATTGTGATATATTGTGTCAAATGCCGCAGTCAGGTCTTAAATAGTCTTATCTTTAATAAAATAGTAACATATTATGTAAAGTAATTATGTTAGTAATGCAATATAGTAAATATAGTAGCTCTCTTTAATCACTAATATCAGGCAATAATTAATGTTGTATACGGAAATAATGTGTGTTCCTAATCAAATAATTTGTATTTTTCCTAAGTGACTACATATTTACATTAAAAAAACTCCCAGACGCTTTAAAAAGATTTAACACTGCAGCATTACAAACACTATTTGAGTCTTGTCTTTCAGGTTGGATCTGGGTCTGTATTAGAGACCAGAGAGGTCTGCGTGGGGGAATTCGTGAAATGTTTCAGCATCATTATTTGTTATTTATTCCAGTTTCTGGATCATTTGAAAGCTGCAGCTGTTGTCAGACTACAACCTCTGGAAGGATAAGCGAGGCCCTGCTGGCAGCATTAAAGTAATGACCCTCTGTGTGTGTATGTGCGTGTCCAAAGGCCTGTTACTCTGCATGTTTGTGCATACAAATGTTTATTTTTGTGCCTCACACACACACACAAACACACAAGGTCAGAGGTCATCTGGCTAATGCATCTTCCATGTGGCATCAGACCGGAATTGACCGGAATTGAAATATTCCAGGCTGTGTCTTTGAGGAATTCTGGATGAAAGAAGAGCAACATTGCCGGCATGCTTCCCGAGTCGCTGTGCTCTGACTTGTTTGTGCTCTGATTATGCAAAAACAGATCTGCAGATAAACATCAGTGCTGATAGAGAAAGCGGCGTATCAGAAAGGCAAAGGCAAAATCTCCGCCGTCCCAGACCACCACTGAGGGAATCCGAAGCAGGAGGTCCACAAACCCACAAGGCAACTTCTGCCGCCTAGAAATAGACACTATTAAACGTAAATAGACAGAGCGGCAAAACTGTTGACGCAAGAATTTCAATTAGCAACCAAAGAGCAAACAGACTAAAGCTAAACGTTTTCAACCACAGTCACAGCTTGTTTGAATGTATATAAAAAAGTCAACCACAGGTTTAATGCATGGATATTTACGAGTCATTAAGCACACTATATATATAGACTAAATGTCCTGTACGTGTTTTTAGGGTGAGTTCTTGTGTAGGGTTGCCAGCTTTAGTTTCTTTCAGGAAAATAAGGATCTTTCTCACTGCAGTTTAAAAAAACAGTCACTGCCAGTGTTGGGGTAACACATTACAAGTAATGCGAGTAACATAATAATAGCATTATTAAACGTTCTTTTCAGCGTGCTCCCTTTATTAATCTCTGCCAATTTATCCAGCATATGTTTTATGCAGCAGATGCCCTTCCAGCTGCAACCCATCACTTGGAAACATCCACACACACTCATTCACACTCATACACTACAGACAATTTAGCTTACCCAATTCACCTATACCACGTTTTTGGACTTGTGGGGAAAACCGGAACACCCGGAGGAAACCCACGCCAACACAGTAAGAACATGCTAACTACACACAGAAATGCCATCTGGCCCAGTCGAGGCTCGTACCAGTGACCTGCTTACTGTGAGGCGATTGTGCTACCCACTGCACCACTGTGCTGCATATTTAAATACATTAATTTTTTTAAATTAAGCAATAATATTTGAGTTACTTTTTTATGTAATGAGCTTTACTTTTTAGTTTTAATTAATGAGCTTTTAAAAAATAATTTGCTGTATTAAAATTAGTCACATTGAATCACACGGTCAACGAAAGAATGTGTTTATTATTTTGAATGCATTGAAGAACAGGAAAAGGAGATTTTAGTCTCAATGGACAGTGATTTTACTTAAGACAAATAGTACAAAAGTATGAAACACATTGCTTTAAAGTCAACAATCTCTATTTATCCTTCTGAGACCCAAATAATTTTTTTTCTTTTTTTTGTGATTTCCTACATCCTTTGGGTTTATAAAAATTCTACAATTTAGAGTTTTTACATTTTTATTTTTAATTTTACAGCATGTCCACTGTAGTGGACCACAAGACCATTTTAGTTGTCAGCCGGCAGCTAGCTCTCGGCAACTCTCACATGGTCACCCACTGAAGCTAAGCATGGCTGCGCCCGGTCAGTGCCTGAATGGGAGACCACATGGGAAAGCTCGGTTGCTGCCGAAAGTGGTGTTGGTGAGGCCAGCAGGGGGCACTCAACTTGCGGTCTGTGTGGGTCCTAATGCCCCAGTATAGTGGCGGGGACTCTATACTGCTCAGTGAGCGCCATCTTTCGAATGAGACATTAAACTGAGGTCCCGACTCTCTGTGGTCATTAAAAATGCCAGGATGTCCTTTGAAAAAGAGTAGGGGATTAACCCTGGCATCCTGGCCAAATCTGCCCACTGGCCTCTGTCCATCATGGCCTCCAATTGGCTTCATCTCTCTGTCTCCTCTCCACCAATCAGCTGGTGTGTGGTGTGCGGTCTGGCGCAAAATGGCTGCCGTCGTGTCATCCAGGTGGATGCTGCACACTGGTGGTGAAAGAGGAGATTCCCCCCTGTGTGTGAAGCGCTTTGAGTGCGTGAGGCGATCAATCAACTCACTGCGCCTCAAAGTAAAAATGAAAACTTTTAAAAACTGAAAAATAGATACTGTAAAATGTTAAATAGTTAATTGTTGTAAATTATTTAATAGATACTGTAATAGAATAAAGTATATATAATAGTAAATAAGTTATACAATTAAACAAAATAAACACTGGAACAGTTAATAATCTTTAAATTATAATTATTTTGGTGGAAGGTTTTCACTGGCAATAGTTTTCACATGTCATGTGAGTATTGCTTATAATTTTCAATTTTTTGTTTGCTTGCTTCACTAAACAAGACTAGTTTTCACTATATTTTGCAATTGTAGTAATGCCACGATTCATTTACTCCACATGCAAAAGTGTCAAATATCAGGCCGATTACCAAGATAAAATGAGAAGCATTTGTTGCAAGTTGACGACTCCCACGAGACAACCCGTTGCAAAATGAAACAGATTTCCTTAGGCAACACATTTGACTCTTCATCTAATGCGAATATGACTTTTAACACACTGCCTTTTTGTGTCTAAATACTTTAGAAACTAGTAAAAAAAAAACACTGTATATAAGGGACACCTGGCAACCCTATCAGTGTGTGTATGTAAGTTTGTTTGAGTGTGCATTTGCAGTCACCCAGATGCCCGATAGCAAGCAGGGATGCGAATGTGTGATGATTAGAGCGCGGATCTTATCATATGCACAGGGGCATGATTTTGCTTTTCTGTCCCGTTGCCAGACCCCCTTCTCGCCCACCTGGACCTCCTGCTGTTTGGAAGCCCGCCATATGTAAGCCTTCACTGGTTTGGTTTCTCTGGTTTAAACTGAGGAAGCGAAGATCGGGAGGGGGATACTCTCTTTTATATCTTAAAGCACCAAGAGAGAATTACGCACACACACTAAAGCCACATCTCCACATGATCAAACAGATGACTGATTGCACAGGCCTCGGGGGGAACGAGAGAGAGGGGGGAATCAAGAATGAAATGGGTGGTGGTTTTCCAAAAGAGGCTTTGCACCTCAATGACATCGAATCTGTACGCAAGAGTGTGTGACAAAGAAGGCAGTGAGACAGAAAGGTTTTGATTAGAGAGACGTTTGCGGTTTTGGGTGCATGGGTGTGTTGGGTTTTGAAGCTGTCGCCATTATATGGAGAGCAACATGAAGGGAAAAGAGAGCAAAAAGTGAGGGAATACGTTCATGTGTGTGTGTTGAAACTCATTAGGTCCTGTTGGGGGCGCTGTAATCATGTCTTGGGAATATGATGTAACGCTTCTCTTCTTCTTACATATGAGCTAAAAAAATGGCTGCGTTCCATTATGGAGGGCTTATCCCCATGCACTAATTACTTCAAGGTGTTTATGCCATGAAGGAAAGCTTTAATAGGATTAAGCAAGTAGGGTACCAACATTTTTTTCTTTGGAAGAAACTTTTGCATTATTTTGTGTCACAAATTACTCAAAAGGGGACTTTAAAGGGACCAATTTGAGTTTAGAAGGATCCATAATTGTTCTTACTATAAATTGCCAATTGAAATTGGATTTATCCGGTTTTAAATTCAGTCGACAACACATTATTTCTGATGTATTGAATGGTCACGTTACATGTTATTTTTATGTTAATAAACAAAAATAAAACAAAATGAAAAAATTATAATGATAGTCTTTAAACAGGTTTGTCCAACCCAGGCTTATTCTGTATATGTACGCTTATATACATTTCTGAAGACACCCAATATGTCGCAGGAGCCACGTTTCCACCAGAGGCCGCTGTGTACGCTTTTTGAGATCATAAATTTCTCTCGCAAGTGCCATTCACACTTGCTGTTCTCGCATAAATCCACCAGAGGCCGCTGTCAACTAATTAACTGACTGACCAATCGATCGATCAACCCACCCACCCCCTTCCCTAAACCCAACCGATATTGTTTTAAAAAGAACCGATTAAGGAGCACCCACCCCCTTCCCTAAACCCAACCGATAGTGTTTTCAAAAGCAATCCAGAAAAAGACCACCACAATCTCACCCTGTTATTTACATGTTTGGTTGTTTTTTGGCTTTTGTTTTTGTTTGAGCTGCTTTTAAGAATCGTTCTTCACTGGACTCAAACTCCATCATCACAGTCAACTCTGTTCTGCGTCTCAAATCCTCTGATGTGCATGGCGAGCTACTGGAAAAACTGGTAACAGAGTGAAACCTGTCCACATGGAGGTAAGTGGTCAACTAGTAAGCGCGAAAAGGAACGACAACATATTCCAGGCCAGTAGTATAACAGTACAACATATAACAGGCCAGTAGTATAACAGTACAACATATAACAGGCCAGTAGTATAACAGTACAACATATTCCAGGCCAGTAGTATAACAGTACAACATATAACAGGCCAGTAGTATAACAGTACAACATATAACAGGCCAGTAGTATAACAGTACAACATATAACAGGCCAGTAGTATAACAGTACAACATATAACAGGCCAGTAGTATAACAGTACAACATATAACAGGCCAGTAGTATAACAGTACAACATATAACAGGCCAGTAGTATAACAGTACAACATATAACAGGCCAGTAGTAACTTTGTAAAGACGTGCCTGCACATGTACACAAATAAAGTACAATTAGTATTAAAGTACTTGTGCATGCCTAAAGACAATAGCTGTCCAAAATCGCCTAGTACTCAGTAGGTACTGGATTTGAATTTAATTCAAACTATTATTATTATTATTATAACCTTTATTTTACCAGGAAAGCACACTGAAATTAAAAATCTCTTTTACAAGAGTGTCCTAGCCAAGATTAGGCAGTAAACATGTCACTCAGCTGTTAGAAAAGTATGTTTATACAGTACAAATGTGAGTAGTATGAATGGAACTCGGGACATACTACATCTGCTATCTTGTAATGATCACGTGACCTACCCGCATCAGTTGCGTCACTTTACTCCCGTTCATGAATTCTCTCACGGTGCATCATGAGATAGCATAGCATCCATCCAATGCACATTTCAGAAGCACGCCAGAAGTAGTAGGTTATGCGGGTGCTTTTCGCCTATGGTTTTTCGAATTCTATGAATTTGGACATACTGATTTTAGTGTACTATATAGTATGGAAGTATGTGATTTCAGATGCAGCTAATCACACTATGTTTTGTTTAAATGGTAGATTTTTTTAAAGCTTTCACTTTGAAACCTTTTCAACTTCTTTTTTGATTTTCAGGCCCCCGAAATAAAGTTGTCATGTAAATGAATGGCTAAAAACAAATAAAAATGTTGAGGTTATGCTTAAAAACTGTGCTGTATGCATATCTGTGTGTTTTAAAAACACGATAGGTTTTTAATATGATCTGGCATAATAAGGTAGAACAGAAAAACATATCTGATCAAGTTTAACTATTAAGATTTGTTTGAGCAAAACACTGAAATAACAATAAACTGTGAGTTCATGCCATCTCTTATTACAAGCCAAACCACAGTGATCCTGATGGAACATGAACTGTACTGACCGTTACCTTCAGTTCTGAAAATTCAGCTGTTATTTCCTCAAATAAACTCTTGAAGAGTGAAGCAGTGAGTTTGTGCAGCTTGCCTGGCAATTAGACATTGGATTTTATCATCGCACCAAACCACAAGTGGTGAAACTCAGCAACATGGTCTGGCGTTCCTCAGGGTTACGTCCGCAGTCCAACTCTGTTCTCACTCGTCACTTCTTAACTGCAACAAACACATTGCTAAATGAATGACTGATCGACGCAAACAGTACTGAGGCTGCAGCAAAAAAAATGATATCACAGAGGTTTAACAAGAATTCAGATTCAAAATATAGCGTTAATGAGATTTTGCACGCCAACATATGAGAAAAAAGGTTTTGTGGCTTACAGATGCACATAAAAAGCTCTAACTATTTTACGTTTTGTCACTACGCTTTAGTGGCCAATTCGTATCATGGCATCCAACCCCACCTCTAAACCCATTCGTCACTGGGGGATAAGCAAATCATACTAAATTGTATGAATAAGATCCAACAAATTCATACAAATTAGCCAATAAATCAAAAAGTTACAAATTGCCGTGAGATTGTGTTGAAAACTCCAAAGCATTTCTATATCTAATCAATTAAGATAACACTTGAATTTCATTAATTCATTTTCTTTTTGGCTTAGTCTCTATTATTCTGGGGTCGCCACAGCGGAATGAACCGCCAACTTATCCAGCATATGTTTTATGCAGCGGATGCCCTTCCAGCTGCAACCCATCACTGGGAAACATTCATACACACTCATTCACACACATACACCATGGACTATGCAGCCACAAAATCAAAAAGTTATGAATTTCTGTCAGATTGTGTTGAAAACTCCCATGCATTTCTGTATCTAAACATATTAGATAACACTTGAATTTGTAGAATCTAAATCACGCAGTTTATTAACTTTTCAATCCATACTCGACGCAGCACTGAAATATAAAGCAGCATTTCAAAACATTCGCACAACACATTAAACACCATAAATGTCTGGCTTAACTACTACTTAGAAACCTCACAAGCATTAAATCCATTTCATTTTTTTAATATAGAAGACATTTTCTGTAATAATTCAAATACAAATTTAGTCGTACGAAAACGTACGATATTAAAAAAGGAGGCATGACACCCAACCCCACCCCTAAACCTAACCCTCATTGGCGAATAAGCAAATCATACTAAATTGTACAAATGAGATTGTTCGAATCCATATGAATTAGCCACTAAATCAAAAAGTTATGAATTTCTGTCAGATTGTGTTGAAAAGTCCCATGCATTTCTGTATCTAAACATATTAGCTAACACTTGAATTTGTAGAATCTAAATCACGCAGGTCATTAACTTTTCAATCCATACTCGACGCAGCACTGAAATATGAAAAGCACCGTTTCACAACGTTCTCCCAACACATTAAACACCATAAATGTCTGGCTAAACTACTACTTAGAAACCTCACATGCATTAAATCCAGTTAATTTCTTTATATAGGACATTTTCTAGGATTTAGAGCTGATGTTTTAATGCTATCTAGAGTCATATGTCATATATTAACCGATTTATTTCGTCTGTTATCTCTACTGTAAACCATAGCGACCGGCAAAGTCGAGTTTGAATGTCAACATACATAAAATGGCAAATAAAAAATTAAAAAAAGTTTTTCAAAGATGGCAAAGCGCCATTGCTTTTTAACACCTACTAAGCACATACTGCATGTTTGTATGAGGTAAATGGAGAAAGGATTTAAAGAATTACAAAGTTTATGCAGAAAACCGTGTGCTTACTTTGCATCTGTCAAACTGTGTTTACATATGCGAGCGTGTGTATTTGATTAGCACATTTATGTTGAATCTAATGTTGTGGGCAGGTTTCCCAACTTGCTGGCTTTGATTGTGCCCTTTTGCACCTTACCCAGAGTGCTCCCCAGAGGGTTAATGCTGGGAGGTTACAAGTTCCCTCCTCTTTCTCTCTCTCTCTTTCCCTCCCTCTCACAAGACTCTCGCTCACTCTCTCAGCTGAGTAACCCAAAGACAGACTCTAACAAGCACCACACAGGTTTAACATCACCAGAGAGAGCAGACAATCAACAAGGGACGGACTTTCAAGCACCATCAAGAAAGGAGATCTTGGAAAGTCGGTCAAGGAGTTTTACCGTGAATGGAAAACTTCATGCTTGAAGATGAAACTGATCAAAAGTGGATTACACTGATCTGCACAAGTGGTAAAATCTCATCTGGAATGCTCTCATTGATGTGACCGTCCTGGAGAATATAGACAAGAATTTCCAGATCTTTCTTTTGAAGCCTAGATTTATCTTTAAATTGATTTGGGAAGTCCCCGATCATGGCTGGGGAGAGACTTATTCACCTGCTGAGGACAATCTGGATGGTATTTCTCATGCAAGGTTAGTTATTGAGTATTTTAACCTTCTCTTTCTCTTTCTAAATAAAGCAAATGGTTTGAAATTCTTCAGGATGCTATTGGAGATACTAAGCAAGAGACACTGTATAACTATTCGTCATTAAAGAACTTTTGCATTTTTAATCATAAAGATTCCCATCAGTACCAAAATGGTTTTACATTGTGATGCCACTAAATAAGCTTTCCAAGTCATACAAAGAGCTTTTCATTCCCTGGTTCTTTAGAAAACGATCTGGTGCTTTAAAGCGGAGGTTTTCAATAATAGTCCAGGTCATTTTAACTGTCTCTCTTATCTGACACACCCAATTCAACTCTTTGAGCCTCCAATAATGAGGTGATGATATAAATCGGGTGAATTAATTAAGTGCGACATTCAAAAATGTGCTTTTTAAAAAAAATAAATATAAGTATTCTGCTTTGAAGTACCTTTAATGGAACAAAACTATCTTGATCAATCTCGAAATTCCTTTCTTCAGCGGATCCTGATGAAACTTTAAACTTTGCTATCATTTTTTTAGCAGCTACATTTGTCCAAACTCACAAAATCAGTATTATAAATCCAAAGCATACCTATGTTTGAGTCTAAATGAATGACTTTTGTGTATTATATTAATAAAACTGCAAATAATCACAGAAGTGAATAAGTAGACGCTTGAAGTATTTCTTCAGAGCTTGTTTATGTGTTAAAGTAGACTGCCAAGCAAAACACCTTCATTATCAAGACCAACATGTCTGAACATTTTCGTATGTATCAAGAAGGGTTTTCATTTGCGTTCCCCCCACCACTTCTGAATTTTACAAGCGCAATTTAGATCTAAAGAAAGACGTACAGCTCTCAAGATCAGGTTCAGCTACAGTTTTGTGGTTTATTGAATAATTTCAGCTTTAATTAACCTTCATAACCCCCACGCCAAAACTAAACCATTTAGTTTATGGAGTTTATGGAGGTAACTCAAAAAAGGTCTTCTGCCTTTTATTTGATTTTTTATTTGTTTTTTTTTATTGTTTTCTTCTGGTACATGACAAAGTAATACAAACACATAATACCAATGATCACTGGCAGGGCTAATAAATGTAGAACCAGGATCTACACAGTTACTATAGACAAACGTACTAATAAAGAAAAACCTGGTAAGTAATTTGAAATTGTGTTACAAGACATCATCTCATAAGACTAAAAAAGTCTTCTCACACTGGGATACATACAGGAATCGCTGCTTTGTCCTTATTATGTAATTTGTAAATGTCTGCTCTTTATTTTTAAAGACGTCCAGTGGTTTAGCTTGGCAGACATATTGAACAAACAGATTTCAGAAACTTTTACTCACTTTTACACTGAGCTGTTTAAAATACAGGCTGTTTGTTGCGGTTGATATCATTACTGATGCTTGTGGGATAATTGTGCATGTGTTTGGGCACGAATGTCTAGAAAAAAAACTAGACATGGGGTTGCATTAAACGTTTTCATTACAGATTATAAAATGACAGGGTTTCTGCCGGTTTTATCAAGTCAAATTAAAGACTTTTTGAGACCCTTTTAAGACTATTAAGAACGACATTTTAGACTTATACAGGGTTAAACAATAATCATTTTTTAATGACCTGGTATTATAATGAGCAATCATATACAGTAATTGTCTTTAGTTATCTTTCCCTAATTAGGGGATTTAATGGGGAATTTGTTGTAATATTGTCTAACTCCTTTTGTGAATAGAATATCTCTTTGTAATAAAAAAAAACTTATATTTAAAAAAATAAGATTTATTATTATTATTATTATTATTATTATAACCTTTATTTTACCAGGAAAGACAGATTGAGATTAAAAATCTCTTTTTAATTTTATTGAGATGTATTGTTGGAGATGGGATGGATGTTGACCTGAGTAGCTTTTACTTGAGCTAAATTAAGACCTGTTAAAAATAATTTAAGACCTACAACACAACAGTTCAGTCAATTTAAGACTTTTTAAGGCCTACAATTTAGTGAGCCACGGCCAGCCTGAATAAGAATAGTTTGAATTTCACTTAAGGGTTCACTGTAAAAAATGCTGGGGTACACACAATTGCTTCATGTCGCCCCAACACAAACCAGTTCAGTTAATTGAACTTTGTTTTTAAATAATTTTTTGAGTGTACAGTACAAAATGTTTGGTTGTTGTAACCCAATGTTAAGTAAAATATGGACAAACTATTGTTTTCAATTAAACTTAATAATTTTTAGCCATTTTGTTGCAATTTTGTATTTTTTAAATGTCTTTATTTTTCATACATTTTTGTTTAGTTTTTAGTTTTAGTTGATTTTGTACAAAATAAAACTTGAAGAATACAAAAATAAAAATAAATAAATAAAAATAAAACAATTAAGTTGTCCCAAAAAAATCAAGAATTTTGATGTTTTAGCTCATTTTAAATAAGTTGCAAAAACATTTTTTAAATGGTGTTGAACTAAAAATTCAAAAGTTTTAACTCCACAATCTAAATAAATAAATGAATAACAAAATACTTCAGCAGCACCTTTTATCATTTATTTTTACTTGTGTTGGTAAAAAAAACCCTGAATTCTTTAAAGCACCACACAGATGGTTTTCCAAAGAAATGTAGAATAAAAGTCACTTCAAAAACTTTAAAGTGACTTTAAAGGTTGGATGTTTTATTTTTAAGACTGCACGAGTAACAGAACTTTGGCTTGTTTTGCAGGAAAATGAGTGTAAGTCAGTCAGGTGAAGTTTAAAGAGATCCTATTATAAATGGGAAAAAAATTTTGGCTGGACATGGTGATCTTATTCTCACCTTTCCCCATGCACCGCTCTTTTCACCTGTCAGTCTCCTCCACGGGCCCCGGACCACCGTTTTTGTTCCAGGCTCTTTTTAAAGTAAGCAGGGGTGCAGAAGAGGCCATTGTTTCCTGTGAAAGCAGATCACAGGCGTGGAACTAATGCCACCATTAAAATAATGATTAGAGTAGCAGGCCAGAGGCATTAACGACCCCTTCTGTTCCTGTGCCATTTAGTGGCTGTTTTTCTTCTACGCTCTCGTTCCTTTCAGTCAGGGATGGTTAGGGTGATGAAGAAAGCAATAGGCTTCTGTTCTCACTATCAGGCAAAGAGAAAAACTGGCATAATTACACCCGCCCTCCGAGTGACTCATGGCAGTTACCCATGACCTCAGGGGTCAGTATGTGTGCGTCTACGTGCAGCCTGTACTTTCTCTTTTCTTAAAAAACACTCTCTTCTTCTATCAAACGGCTTCATTAGATCTGCGGAAATGATAAATGGCTTGCCAGTATGCTTGAATATTCAAAACTGATCTTAAATACAGTACTTACATAAAAAAATACTATAGCAGCTATTACATGTACAGTGTATCTGGAAAGTTTTCATAGCGCTTCACTTTTTCCACATTTTTTATATTACAGCCTTATTTCAAAATGGATTAAATTAATTTATTTCCTCAAAATTCTACACACAATACCCCATAATGACAATGTAAAAAAATAAAATTTATTAAAAATAAAAAAACTTGTAAAATCACAAATTCATCAGTATTCACAGCCTTTGCTCAATACTTTGTTGATTCAACTTTGGCAGGAATTACAGCCTCAAGTCTTTTAGAATAAGACGCCACAAGCTTGGCACACCTGTCTTTGGGAATTTTTACCCATTCCTCTTTGCAGTACCTCTCAAGCTCTATCAGGTTAGATGGGAAGTGATGGTCTACAGCCATTTTCAGATCTCTCCAGAGGTTTTAATAGGATTTAGGTTTGAGCTCTGGCTGGGCCACTCAAGGACATTCACAGAATCCTTGTAAAGCCACTCCATTGATATTTTGTCGGTGTGTTTTGGGTCATTGTCCTTCTGGAAGATGAACCGTCACGCCAGTTTGAAGTCAAGAGCACTCTGAAGCAGGTTTTCATTCAGGATGTCTCTGTGCATTGCTGCAGTCATCTTTCCCTCTATTTTGACTAGTATCCTATCCTATCTAATGAAACATGGAAAATTATTTAAGAAAACCTGACTTTGCCTTAACATCGATAAAGCATGAATGCTTTCCAATATTGGCAGAATAATTTTTCCAGCTGTTCGGTACTGTGTGTTCCTGCTGTCCATTCCACCATTTAAAAAATATGTCTGCTTTGTGATGCATGAGTAATATTCATAAGGCAAGGCTGTCAGCTGTATACAGATAAAAGGAGGCCCAGCACTCAGCACAACTATTCAGAACCATCAGTCAGATGCAGAAGAGAAAGATCAGGCCAGTTGCTAATCGACTCTCATGTCAACTGATGTGGTATGAGGTGAGCAAGTGGTTAGTTTAGAGCTGGTTGACATGCAAAATACCAAAAATATGTATTCATTCATTTATTCATTTTCTTTTCAGCTTATTAATCAGGGGTCACCACAACAAAATGATCTGTCAACTTATCCAGCATATGTTTTACAAAGTGGATGCCCTTCCAGCTGCAACCCATCGCTGGGAAACATCCACACTCATTCACACACATACACTACGAACAATTTTGCTTATCCAATTTACCTCCACATGTTTATGGACTTCTGGGGGAAACCAAAACACATGGAGAACATGCAAACTCCAAACAGAAATCCCAACTGACCCAGCCAAGGCTCAAATCAGCAACTTTCTTGCTGTAAGGCGATCTTGCTACCCACTGCGCCACCGCAACACCTTCAAATATATTTATTTTATTTTATATTTAATATATTTATAATTTTTCCTTCTTTTTTTCCGTTTTGCATTTGTCATATACACTCAAAAATAACTTTTGCTGCTTGTTCAAACAACTTATTTAAAATTAGTTGAAACAGCACAATTCTTAAGGTTCTTTGGGAGACAATTTAATTGTTTTATGTTCAATCCACTTAAATTTGTATAAGCGATTAAGTTAACTTAATTGATTTGTGTTGTGACAACATGAAGGAATTCCCTTCACAACCCAGCATTTTTACAGAGTACATACTGTACACACATACCCTGTAAAAAATGATGGGTTCCACACAATTCCTTCATGTTGTCTCAACATAAATTGATTAAGTTAACCTAATTGTTTTTACAAGTTTAGGTGGATTGAGCATAAAACTCAAGAACTGTGTTGCTTCAGCTTATTTTAAGTAAGTATTTTGAATAAGCAGCAAAACTAATTTTTTGAGTGTACAGTACAAAAAGGTTGGGTTGTCGTTACCAAATATTGGGTCAAATCTGGGTTTTAGCCATTTTGTTGCATTTCTTTGTAATTTTGTATTTTTAAAAGTTTTTATTTTTAATACATTTTTGTTTTTAGTTTTTGTTGATTTTGTAAATCAAACAAAACTTGACTTAACAAATTTAAGTGGATTAAACATAAAACTCAAAGAAATAAGCTTAAACCATAAAAATTCAGTTGTTTCAAAAAAATAAATAAATAAAAAATCACAATAATTGTGTCATTTCAGAGTGTATGATAACATTACCATTTAAAAACTTTATAAACCACATTTATCCAGCAGGTATGCATAGTCATTGAAAAAAAAAAAAAGATTTCTGCTTTTAAACAGATGCTTTTCTTTTGACCATTTCAGTGCTGAAAAATCATGAAAAAGAAGAATTAAAACTAAAAAGCACATTGTCTGCCTAAGCTGCAGGTATGCGAATAGTTACTGCAACTAAACCCTCAACACAAATCACACATTTCTAAAGTCCATGGGTGCATTTTAAGCTTGGAGGATTGTTCTATTATTAAAATAAAAAAATCTTGCAAAAATGAATTGAACTATATTTCGAGGAAGAATAGTGGCTTGGTGCACTGCAGAGAATACATTCTAGTACAAATTGTGCTCCCCTTAGCCTGATACAATTTAAAGTATTTAATAGAATCCAATTCTCAAAAACCAGGCTATCTGAAAATTTTCCCAATATTGATGACAGATGAGACAGAATCAGTGTAATTTAAGTCGTATGTTCTTTATTTGCCATATGTTACACAATTACTGGATTAACTATTTTACAATTATGTCTAAGGTGTTGCAGGTAAATTTAGACCCATCTCCTTATGTTGCCATTTTTGGGGTTCCAAAGATTTGGTCATAGTTTAATTCTAAATAACTTGATATTTTGGCCTCATTATTAGCTAGGCGTCGTATTCTACTTCGCTGGAAATCAAATAAGCTTCTAACTACTGTACAACCCACCATGCATTTTCTAAAGTTAGAAAAAGTTAGATACTCTGGGTAAATTTTATAAAAAATGTTTTATAACTTTAACTCTCTTGTCTTAACTCTCTTGCCTTCCATTTAATAGACGTACTCTCCTTCATTTTTAATATATTTATTTCCTAGTAATTTCATTTTTGTTTGTTTTTAACTATTATTATCTTATACCGGTTAAATGTAAACATTTACTTTCAATGTTGACAATGTATCTGAACATTGGATTGTAATTTTTGAATGTCTGCATTCAGTTGGTTGTAATTTTCTGTACATTTTTATTACTCTTGTTTCCATTTTCCCCTTATTCTCATTATCATTAATTTTTTTAATTAATATTATTTTTCTTCTTTTTTGTTAAAAACAAAACAGACAACAACAACAACAATAACAACAAAGAAAATGATATGTAACTATTTGTACTAAAATAGTGTTGAGCACTATTATTGTTGAGCACTTTGTCTTCTAGGAATATTAATTCAATTTAATATTTTTAAAATGAAATGTGTCTTGAGCATCAAACAAAATGAAGCAATAATGCTAAAAATGTGGGTTTGCATCACAGGAATAAATTCCATTATGAAATATATTCAAATAATAAGAAACTCAAGAGTCCTGCTGGTTAATCGGTATCAGAGTTACAGAGTTAACCTTAGGGGCGACTGTTAGTTTGGAGAAGAATCTTTCTCATAATCCTTTATCTAAATAAAAACAACAGCTGGATTAGGCAGGTTTAGCGTTCATGAAAAGTCAACAACTTGTAAGGAAGTTGGACGATGAGAAGGATTCTGGGGGGAAAAAAACTTTAAATCACACACATTCACCTCTGAACCGCTCTGTTCACAAATCTTATTCACACATCAATAGACAAACATACATCCTTCTACTGCTTTCACAAACAAAGGCACAAACTTTCACACACACCTTTGTTGCCTCTAGCGCTCATGTGCATGCACACACACACACACACACGCTGACTTCACTCTCTGTAGGAAACTTTACCTTTCTGTAACTGTACTTCATCAGACAAAAAGAGTGTGACACAGAGAGAGAGAGAGAGAGAGAGAGAGAGAGAGGAAGCGAGGAATCTGAGCTCTATCCAAAGTAAATGAGGTGTAAATAGGAGTTTTTTCATTTTTCAAAGCAGGGGTGTGTGGGAGAGAGAGACTCTCAAAGACTGCTAAATGCTGAAAGCGGCAATTTCATTTATGTGGCAGTATACTGTAGTACAGAGATGATGATGATGATGATGGTGCAAGATATTATGGTGCTTTGATATATACACTACCTGACAAAAGTCTTGTCATTTATCCAGTTTTTAGGAACAACAAATAATATCTTGACTTCTAGTTGATCATTTGGTATCGGAAGTGGCTAATATGAAAGGCAAAGGCCTCTAGATTATGCTTATTTTACCTAAATAAAATATGATCATGCCTTGATTTTTAATTATTTAATTAGGACAGTAAGATCTGACTTTAGACAAAAGTCTTGTCAGTTAACAGAAATAATGTACAGTATAGAATATACAGTCATAGTGCAGTGGAAACAGAGCTATGTGTATGACTCCATGAGCTTGGAGGACTGCATCCATACATCTCTGCAATGACTCAAATAACTCATTAATAAAGTCATCTGGAATGGCAAAGAAAGCGTTCTTGCAGGATTCCCGGAGTTCATCAAGACTTTGGATTCATCTTCAATGCCTCCTCCTCCATCTTATCCCAGACATGCTCAATAATGTTCATGTCTGGTGACTGGGCTGGCCAATCCTGGAACACCTTGACCTTCTTTGCTTTCAGGAGCTTTGATGTGGAGGCTGAAGTATGAGCAGGAGCACTATCCTGCTGAAGAATTTGCCCGCTTCTATGGTTTGTAATATAATGTGCAGCACAAATGTCTCTGCAGATCTCTCGCACACCCCCATACTGAATGTAACCCCAAACCATGATTTTCCCTTCAACAAACTTGCTGATTTCTGTGAGAATCTTGGGTCCATACGGGTTCCAGTAGGTCTGTATTTGTGATGATTGGGATGCAGTTTAACAGATGATCCATTGGAAAAATTTACCTTCTGACACTTTTCAAAATGATCAACTAGAAGTCAAGTTATTATTTGTTGCTCTTACAACTGGGATCGATGACAAGACTTTTGTCAGGTAGTAAATCCAGTGGCTCTGGTTCATTGTTTTAAAATCACTAATTGAAATAAGTTAGTTTAAAAGTTACTTTGAGTTAACGAAAAAGAGTTATGGTAACTCAAAAACATGTGTGTGCATGATTGTGTATGGATTTTTCCCAGTACTGGGTTGCAGCAGGAAGGGCATCCGCTGTGTAAAACATATGTTGAATACGTTGGTGGTTCATTGCGCTGTGGCGACCCCTGATGAATAAAAGAACTAAGCTGAAGGTAAATGAATGAATGATTACTCTAAAAGTTTGACGATATCAGCATAAATATTGAATGTGTATATGACTCAATACACATATATACATTTCCAGTAGTTAAACCATTTGGTTTCAAAAACTAAATAGTTTGCCGCAATTGGTTTCCTCAAACAAATTGAGTTAACGTATCAGGTTTTACAGTGTACAATATATTATGAAGTATGACAAAAAAATCTGACATTATATAAATGTGGAAATGGTTTGTTCTGTATACTATCAAAAAAAAAAATTTGCTTAAAGGGGCAAACAATTTTTTAACTTTAAAATGGTTGTTAAAAAATTTAAAACTGATTTTATTCTAGCCGAAATAAAACAAATGAGACTTTCTACAGAAGAGAAAATATTATAAGACATACTCTGAAAATTTACTTGCTCTGTTAAACATCTTTTGGGAAAGATGTAAAAAAAGAAAAAGAAATTCGGTCACACTTTACAATAAGGTTCATTAGTTAATGTTAAATAATGCATTTACTAACATGAACAAACAATGAACAATTCATCTACTACTGTATTTGTTCGTGTTAGTTAACATTAGTTAATGAAAAGACAGTAGTTCATTGTTAGTTCAAGTTAACTCATGGTGCATTAACTAATGTTAACAAGCATGGACTTTGATGTTTATAATGCACAAGTAAATGTTCAATTATGATTAATAAATGCTGTACATGTGTTGTTCATGATTAGTTCATGTTAGTAAATGCACTAACTAATGAACCTTATTGTAAAGTGTTACCAGAAATTCAAAGAGGGGCGAATAATTCTGACTTCAACTGAATGTTTATACAAGTTCTTTCCATGTGGGTTGTATTGCTTTAGCCCAACACTGGCTATTAAATTTTAAAAAGAGTTTTGCATCCATTTGTTCAGTTGCACTTGAATAAATGTGTAAAAAATAAAACTTTCAAAATTTGACCTAAATTAAATTAATATTTCTACTGCCAAGTCAAGTTTATACCAACTAAATGAACTAAAAGCCTAACTTAAACGAAAAATTAAATGACCAAGAACACAATAATGTTGCTAAAAAGTCAAATAAAAACAGAAAACATACATATATTTATTTCAAACGACTAAAAAACTAAAATAGTGTTTAAACAATGGTGAAAAATTACTATTTTAAATAAAATTAAAATGAATGGAAAATATGTACAAGCTATTAAATTCAGAGCTTTCAGTCCTCTGAAATGACTTGTTTTCAATGTTTTAAATGAATGAATGATCAAAACCGCACTTGTGTCACTCACAGCCTCATGTTCATTCACATCCTATTAAATAGCCAACAAATGGCAGGAGGAACAGCGGTGGAGAGGAAGGGGATATTTTAGTTCTGGCCACTTTTTAGTAATGACGCATTACGGCTGAGAGAGAAGCTGTCCAAATTGAAATGACAAATAAAAACAAATACATGAAACCAGTCAGAGGTACTTTTACTGGCCTCTCTTCTTCTATAAATCAATGTCTCCAGTGTGTGTGTGTGTGTGTGTGTGTGTGTGTGTGTGTGTGTGTGTGTGTGTGTGTGTGTGTGTGTGTGTGTGTGTGTGTGTGTGTCTGGGGGTGTTGAATGGTAGGAATATTAGGACAGGTAGTTTACTTTGGCTCACACTAAAGGGAATTGCCTATAAGCAAAGAGACCACACACATTCTCCCACAGCGCCCTCTGCTGACCAATATCATGTACTGCGGGGTTGACTTCCTGAGATTCAGTCAGGAAGGAGAGATTATCAACTAGGATTTTAAAATGACTTACTCACAAAATATGTAAACTCGCGTCTCTACAGTGAAAGCTAGTCATAATAACGCAATAAACAGTCTCAAAAACAATTAAAACGATGTTTACAAGAAAAATCAGTAACTCACCATGAAAAATGATCCAAAGACATTTTCAAAAATAATAATAAGAAGAATTTAGTTTGTTTTTTCGACATTAGCAAAAGCATGCTTGGGCGTGTCATGCAAATAAATGTTAATGCTAATAAACTTTCTTACTTTTGGGTTATTAACATGTGGTCAAATGTAATATTTGCTAACTGGTTATGACTGTTTAACAGCTACAGCTATGGTTATAATAATAATCCCACACAGATCACAAACTAAATAGCTTAACGACATATATCTTTTTATAATTATTATTTTAGAAAAATAGCGGCTTACATAGCAAACGTAGCTTAATATCAAACATATCTTAATATCATCACTAAAGCAGAATTGGGTAAGCTAAATTGTCCATATGTGTGTGAATGAGTGTGTATGTTCCCCAGTGACAGGTTGCAGCTGAAAGGGCATCCGCTGCGTAAAACATATGCTGGATCAGTTGGCGGTTCCTTCTGCTGTGGTGACCCCAGATTAATAAAGGGACCAAGCCGAAAAAGAAAATGAATGAATGAATGAATAAAGTTGAGTAACCAAAGGTGTGAAAAACAGAAATGACTTATTCAAGCTACACGGGCAACTAGGCCAGGGGTTCCCAATCTTTTCAGCCCGCAATCCCTAAAAATAACAATGCCAGTGACTCGCGACCCCCAAATTCCTCAGAGGAAGTTATAAACATACAAGCATTGCACACAACAATAGGCCTATATAAAAACGAGCATATTGACAACACAAAAAGTGTAACAGTCTAACAACCATATCATTTTTAAAGTCTTTTATTGATTTGTTTAATTGGGCACAATGTTTTCAGCACAAGTCTAATCTTGGTTTAATTTTGGAGACCGCCAATCAGAGATCATTCTCAATATTCAGTTGTGGCCTGCATTTATTTTTAATATACTGTATTTGCTTTCCATAAAGATGTCAAAACGTTTAACCTGGTGCTATAAAATCAGTCTGCAGCAGCTGACACTATTGCTGTGTTGTTAACGTAAACACACCAATCCTATAACAAACTAGTAATTTAAAGGCGGATGGATTTTCGTTTGCATGTTGTTGTTTTTTTACTACTAAAAACCACTATTTTATCTTCTGGTGGTTTTGGATAAAATATGGTAACTCTAATAGTTTAATGAAAATTATTTGATTTTGGAAAAATCTGCTGTGTAAAACATATGCTGGTTAAGTTAGCGGTTCATTCCGCTGTGGGTTTCCTCCGGGTGCTCCGGTTTCCCCAATTCCAAAGACATATCCTGGTTAATTGGGTAAGCTAGATTAGCCGTAGTGTACGTGTGTTATTGAGTGTGTATGAGTGTTTCCCAGTGAAGGGTTGCAGCTGGAAGGGCATCCGCTGCGTGAAACATATGCTGGATAAGTTAGCGGTTCATTCTGCTGTGGCGAACCCTGATTAATAAAGGGACTAAACCGAAAAGAAAATGAATGAATGAAATCACCAAGCCTCTCTGTCATTGAAAGATGATTGAAACGAACATGAAACATGCTTGCATTGCATTCAAAATAAAACATGTTAGAAAGCCTCAGCTTGATTAGAGCAGTTTCACCATTAAAAAGACCTGAGGCGGCTAAGAAGCACATGCTAATTCTATCAAACATTATCACAATATTGTGATCTGCAAAAAGTCTGCTTTCGCACTGGCTCCACGGTGAGTGAAAAACTCTCATACAGGGTCTGGATTCCTCTCAAAGAGCATAAGGAAATAATTCCCTTCTTTAGGGAGCAAACAACTAAAGCCTCATGACATGCTCAATAAATGCTCGGCAATCAGACTTTTTTTAGGACCACGGTTAACAAATAGGAATACATGCTTTTGATTTTCTGAAAGCAGACATGCTATTACTTTGTTAAACATTCCATCTGACTAATAAATAAACTTTTAGGTAAACACAAGGTAGATATATTTATATATTTACCTTTTAAGGGTAGTACATATAAAATAACTTAATTTTTATAGTAGCTTTTATCTGATTTTTAAAAGTGATTTCAAATAAAACTTTCAATTTTTTTTATGGATGTATCCTTGTATGTATCGTTTACCTCTATACTTGTTATATGTATGTAAAGCACATTGAGATGCTACTTTTAAAGGCGCTATATAACAAAGTTTGGGGGCGACATGGTGGTGCAGTGTGTAGTGTTGTCACCTCACAGCAAGAAGGTCACTGGTTCGAGATCCAGCTGAGTTCTGTGTGAAATTTGCATGTTCTCTTCGTGATCCTGTGTGTTTCCGGGTGCTTCGGTTTCCCCCCAGTCCAAACACATGTGCTGTAGGTGAATTGGGTAAGCTATAATGTCCACAGTGTATGAGTGTATGTTCTGGTCCCCCAAAATCTAGATATTACGAAACACCTGTATGGTGCGGCTAAATATCAACTTCAATATAAATGGCTCTGTGGGTAAGTAAGTATATAACAAAGTTTATTATTATTATTATTTACAGACTTTATATTTTACCATTAATCAAAAAAGCTGGTTAAACTTTGTTTTCTCACTACACATCATATGCTGTTTTTTGGGGTGAAATTTCCCCTTGCTGTTCTTTTTTTGCAATGATTATCTGATATTTAATAAATGAAGTCCCAATGTTTTTCTCTCTCCCATCCTTCCTCTTTGTAAGACATCTGATAGAAGTGAATGTTTTTATGAGCTCATACAGTGAAGCACTTCTCAGCATGCAACTTCCCAAAGCTCTCCCTCTGCTAATCAGGTTTACACCATCATATATCTACAATGTTCTTCCTCAAGGACAGCCTTCTGGTCAAGGAGATTCAAAGATCATACAAAGATACCCATTGCCATGTTGACAAATCTCATGAGTCAGAGCCATGTTTGCTTTTCTGTCTGTTTAAAAAAATGTCAAAAAATTGTTGTTATTGGCCAGCTCTTCATATCCTTTCCCATTCCCTTGAAGATGGTGTCTGATTGAAGTGACATGCCAAACCTCTGGCCTCCCGCCCTTCACCACAAATCGTGGATTGGATCTATATATGGCTCTAATAGACCTCATCACGTTTCATTACATGGAAAATTACAGAAATGCAAAATCCTTCAACCACTTCCAGTTCAGCAGAATCCTGTTTATGGCCTGTAAAAGACCATGAAGTGAAAATGCTGCTCTTGAAGGTTTTTTTTTATTGCTGGAGGTATCAAAGCCTTTTGAAGTGTCTGAGGTTTTTTACAGGCTTAATTTATATGGAAATGTGGCTGCAGAGTCATGAAAAGAGATCAGCACATTATTGTAGACCTTCTGAAACAATCCATTTTGGACTTAGCAACAACAGTCCACACAATCTGTTAATTATATGTAGAGGCCAGAAAATGCATTTACGTTTAAGGATTTAAAATGCAATTTTCAGCTATTTTTAATCAAGATAACAGTTAACATGACATGAAAAAATTGACAATTCTTATTTTGATGGAAAATTGGAGTATTTTTAGGACATTTTTTATGAATGTGTTATTGTAATCTTTGATTTAAATAGCTTCTACCTCTTCAATGATCTCTCTTTACTGAATATCTATTGGGATCAACTTGTCAATCACATGAAATCCATGAATAACCTACCACAATCATCCATTTTTGATTCAAACTTTTTTTAAAGGCCCAGTTCACCCAAAAATGAACAATTCCTCATCATTTACTCACACTCTAGTGGTTCTTTTGTGGAAAACAATGCAAGGCATTCTGAAGAATGTTGCAAAAAAGCATGCCATTAGCTTTGTTTCCATCAAATTGCATTTTGGATATGCGCACAAAAAAAGAGGTTGATGAAAACGCTATGATGAACATAAGTTTTAAAAATGCACATAATAAACGTATGCGCATGACTGAGTAGGATAAACTTTTGATCCAATAAGAAAAGATGCGCATAAACTACGATGGAAACATTTTTACCAAATAAATTCCAGTATGCACATAATAAACGTATGCGCATGACTGAGTAGGATAAACTTTTGATCCAATAAGAAAAGATGCGCATAAACTACGATGGAAACATTTTTACCAAATAAATTCCAGTATGCGCATTAAAAAGTCATGTGAATTTGTTTAAGAGTTCATGTCATGATAAAAATGTGTGAATGGAGAAACCAGCAGGCTGACCGCATTGTAAAACATCTGAAATGTTGTTTTGGTCATTCTAAAATGCCTTACCGTTTGAGAATTAGTGTTCATTCATTCATTCATTTTCTTTTCGGCTTAGTCCCTTTATTAATCTGGGGTCGCCACAGAATGAACGGCCAGTATAAGTGTTATAATATTATTAATCACCGCTAGAATCAAGAGTGTCTCATACCTTCAAACACCAACACGCATTCATTGCATGTCGGCATTTGCCTTCTAAGGCGCAAGTAATTTATTAAATAAAGAAGAGATTCATGCAGCTTTTCCCACCTCAGTAAATTCTGTTTTAACTGTTGATATTTGGCACCAGTTAATTTAAGACGTGACAATTTTGTTCTCTTGTTTGGTGGAAACACTGCTTTACTCGCACGCCTTTTATGCAATATTCCTGTTTTGTGTATAAATTTTATTCACAGTTTTGGATGGAAACATAGCTACTGACATCCACTGTAGGAACAAAAAAATCTTATGGAGGTCAATATCTTTTCAGTAAATATCCCTTTGTGTTTAACACAAGAAACACAAACAGGTTTAAAATAATTGGAGGATGAGTAAACAATAGTAAAATTTACATTTTTGGGTGAACTAGAATTTTTGAAAGATAAAAAAACTTTCCAAACATTTCCAGACACAAATATAATCTGAACAGTTATTGCAAATTTTTAACATGATTCAAAATGATTATATTTTCTCTGTTTGTCTTCAGTTCTGTCTGTGAGAGGCAGTAAGCTTTGGGAAGTGCCCACTGCTCCTCTTGTACCCCACACCAACCTCAGCACCCGACTGTTCTGGGAGCCACAGTGTCAGGCTCAGCTGCGCCACCTACAGAACGAAGGGAGAATCACAGCCACAATACCACCGAAACTAGAGGGCCACTGGGTGTCAAGCAGGTAAGATATATTATCCATTCATTTTCTTTTCGGCTTAGTCCCTTTATTGATCAGGGGTTGCTACAGTGGAATGAACCGCCAACTTATCCAGCATATGTTTTATGCAGCGGATGCACTTCTAGCCGAAACCCAGTACTAGAAAACCCCCATACACAATCATTCACACTCATACACTAAACCTATCCAATTCACCTACAGCACATGTCTTTGGACTGTGTGGGTACTGGAGCACCTGGAGGAAACCCACATAAACGCGGGGAGAACATGCAAACTCCACACAGAAACATCAACTGATCCAGCCGAGGCTCGAACCAGGGACCTTCTTGCTGTGAGGCAATAGAACTACCTACTGTGCCACCGCGTCACCATATAAGAGATATTATTTAAATAGAAAACAAACATACACACACACACACACACACACACTGTATACAAAATTGTTTTACACAAAGAACAAAAGTGGACTAATGTGGGGAATATTGAATGAGGGTTGGGGGGGGGGTGATTTCGGATACAGCCACAATCAATTACCAGCCACGTTATAGGTAGACCTGTTCAAAAGCTTGTTAATGAAAATACCTAATGAGCCAATCACATGGCAGTAACTCAATGCATGTTGGCAAGCAGATGAGGTCAAGATGATCTGCTGAAGTTCAAACTGAGCATTAAGATTGGGGAATAAAAGGTTCAATCAAAGGGCCATTTTTGTGGTGCCAAGCGGACTGGTCTATACATGTATTTCGGAAACCAAACTTTTCACACACAATCATGTTTTGGGTTTACAAAAAATGGTCCAAAAAGAAAGAACATTACCAGTGAGCAGCAGTTCTGTAGCAGAAATGGTTTTGTTGACACATTTATTAATTCATTCATTCATTCACTTTCCTTCAGCTTAATCACTGATTTGTCAGAGTTTGCCACAGTGGAATAAACCACCAAAAGTCAGAAAATGGCCTGACAGCTGATAGAAAGATAGTAACTCAACAACTCATTATAAATGACAGCCCATTTAACATTGAAGCAGATGAGCTACAGCAACAGAAGATCAAACCAGTGCCACTACTGTCAAAAAGAACAGAAACCCATGCTAAGGTTCACAAAGGTCACCTAAATTCTTTATCAGAACAATAGAAAAAGGTTTTCTTGAGGTTTCAATTTCTGTTATGACATTCAGATGGTGGGGTCAGAACAAACAAAACAAAATGAAAGCATGAATCCATACTATCTTGAATCAAGTTCAGACAACCAGTGTAATGTGGTTTATTTTTTAGCACACTTTGGGTCACTCAGAACCAGCTGACAATCATTTAAACAACACAACCTGCCAGGTGTACTCCTCTTTTGATGGCTGTCAAACAGGATAGCACAACATATCACAAAGCTCAAATCATGTCAAACTGATTTGTTCATTAGTTCAATTCACTCAAATGTCTTTTAAAGACATCAGATCTCAATCCAACTAAGTATCTTTAGGAAGTGCTGGAAAATTATATAATCATCATGGATGTGCAGCCAACAAACAATTGTTAAAACAAGGGGTTCTCAAACTGGTTCCTGAAGGGCCGTTGTCCTGCAGATTTTTGCTCCAACTTGCTTCAACACAACTGCAAGTATGTTTCTAGAAAGCCCAGTAAGAGCTTAATTAGCTAACCCAGGTCTGTCTGAATGGGGTTGGAACTAAACGTGAAGGATACCAGCCCTCTAGGACTGAGTTTGAGAACCCCTGGTTTAAACAACGCTCAAAATTCCTAGAATTCCATCACATTATAGAAGAAAATAGTTTTCAATTGCCAAGCTGACAAACCTATTGACTTGAATCCTTTATTTCCTTCTCAGATGTGAAGTGCGGCCTGGTCCAGAATTCCTCACTCGATCCTACACATTCTACCAAAGCCCCACGCGTCTCTTCAGGGCCCTCCAACACTATTACTCCGACAGCGAGTGCCACGTCCCAACCTACTCTCTTGTGATAAGGGGTAAACTGCGGCTCCGTCAGGCCTCGTGGATCACCCGTGGAGCCACCGAAGCAGAGCACCACCTCCATAAAGTAGGGATGGTCATTCACAGTCAGAAGGCCATCCATCATCTGGCGACCCGTCTGCCCTCCTCCTGCCTGGGACTCAAAGCTGAAGGACACCTGGTGCTCCATCGCTTTTATGAACTCTTCAATGCCAAAGCAGAGAAAGATTGTCTGGGTGCTCTTGGGTTCTCCATGATGGAGCTGGAGTTGCTGCGGGTGGAGACGCATCATCATCCACACGGTAGACCGGCTCAGGAGCTGTTCTTAGGGGACGTTCACACAGAATGGAATGAAAGAGTGCACTATAGGCCAAGTGGTTACCAGGAGCCATTACAAAATGCAATGGTGAGAGTTAAGACTACTTTTTATTTGTTGCCTAAAAATGCCTTTGGTATGCTAATATGATTGATATGATGGTTATACAAACTCCCTAGTTTTTCACGATTCAGTGATCGCTGCATCCAACACAATGTTGTCAAAAAGCTGAAATTTTTTGCGATCCTGCAAAATTCTTAATTTAAATGCAAAATAATTGCAAAAAATGTAAACAATATCATAAAACATCCAATTCCAAACTATATAATCAAAATATATTTATTTTAGTTTGCAATTAATTGTTTTACATGACTTACTGACATTGAATACGCAGCCCACGTGATGTATTTGGGCGTCTCTCGAAAAATGATACCCCACCAGCACCCTTACATTGAGAGGGGTAGGGTGTTTTGCAACTTATGCAGTAATTAGACGCTGATAAAGCGAGTGATTTACATGTAAAGTCAATGCAAAGATGGGATTAGACCTGTGGAGTGAATTGGACACTTTGTACGTTTGACGCGCTTCAGACCGCAATGAAAGTGGGAATAAACATCTAACAAACGAAGCAGTGGAACAGACAGAAAAGCAAGCAGCTTACAATGATGGAGATTGGTTAAAGGATTACAGCCGCTGGACGAAATTGTTAAACCCTCTGAATTATCAGTCCCCGTTTATTTTTTTCAGAATTTCTGTTAACGGACTAAACATTTCTAAACATAATAGTTTTAATAACTAATTTCTAATAACTGATTTATTTCATCTTTGTCATGATGACAGTAAATAATATCTTATTAGATATTTTCCAAGACACTTCTATACAGCTTAAAGTGACATTTAAAGGCTGAACTAGGTTAATTAAGTTAACTAGTCATGATAGGGTAATTAGGCAAGTCATTGTATAGCGATGGTTTGTTCTGTAGACTATCACAAAAATATATAGCTTAAAAGGGGCTAATAATTTTACCTTAAAATGTTTTTTAAAAAATTTAAAACTGCTTTTATTCTAGCCTAAATAAAACAAATAAGACTTTCTCCAGAAGAAAAAATATTATCAGATACTGCGAAAATTTCCTTGCCCTGTTAAACATTCATTCATTTTCTTTTTGGCTTAGTCTCTTTATTAATCTGGGGTTGCCACAGGCAAATGAACCGCCAACTTATCCAGCACATGCTTTACGCAGCAAATGCTTTTCCAGCTGCAACCCAGTACTAGGAAACACCCATACACAATCATTCACTACGGACAATTTAGCTTACCCAATGTACCTATACCATATGTTTTTTGGACTTGTGGGGGAAACTGGAGCACTGGAGAACATGCAAACTCAACACAGAAAAGCCAACTGACCCAGCTAAGGCTCGAACCAGTGACCTTCTTGCTGAGAGGCGAACGTGCTACCCACTTTGCCACTGTACAAGAAACAGAGCGTAGAGATTGATATACTCATGCCAAAGTTGTTGGCATGCAATGGATGCATGGTAATGCAACAATGTATGCTATAGTTGAGATTTCTATGAACTATTTTCAGTCTTGCCAAATTTATAATTTCATGGCAGCTTGCCTAAATAAAAGCACATCCAGCTTTTATTTTATATAGCACTAGCACAAATTATTGAATATTTAGTGTCTTTGAAAATGGAGGTTTGTTACTTTCTCCTTGCATTAGAGCCAACAAAATATTCATTGCCAATTTTAAAAATATGTTTTACTAATAATCAAGCTGATTTTGATTAAGTGAGTTTAACTGCACAAATAAGGCTAGAAATAAGCTTGTTCCACTACACAGAAGCAAGTGAATGGTAGATGTATATACTGTATTATTTTAAAATTTGGGGTTGGTATCTTTTTTATGTATCTAGGTCTCTTTATATCTGATGTACAAAAAGCCTGTATTTATTAGGTCAAAATAAAGATATTGTGAAAAATATTACAATCAAGAAAAAAAAATGTGCTCAGATGTGTTCAGTTCCACATTGATACTCCTTTAGACATAATTCAATGCTGATCTGGATCTCAAGAAATAATTCTTCTTATTAATGTTGTGTAATAATTAATTTTATCATTCATTCATTCATTTTCTTTTCGACTTAGTCCCTTTATTATTCTGGGGTCGCCACAGCGGAATAAACCGGCTAATTTATTTTGTTGTGGAAATTATTTTTTCCAGTTCTTTGATGAACACGAAATTGAAAAGAACACCATTTATTTGAAATGTGAACTTTTTGCAAACCATATAAATATCTCCACTTTCTATCAGTTTAACGCATACTTACAGATTAAAATGAGCTTTTATCATTCCAGAAATGCACTACTCGCTATATTACTAATAATATGTAAAAATATATAATATGCTGTAATAATTATAATAAAAAAACATATTAATACAACCAATCAAAACATTGTTTTTTACTTTCAGCATCACATCCACCCATGCCCAGTGTGCGGCCTGGTATATCGAGCCTCAGAGCAGCATCCGCCCATTCTCCCTCCATCCCCTTCCATCCCTTTGAATCTAAATGGAAACTGGGTAAGCCAACGCTGCGAGTCTCGTCCCGCCGTCCTCTTCCTCACCCGCCTCTTTGTTTTCAACGAGGAGCAACGCACTTGGGAGGGCACATATCACCACTACTCTGACCCAACGTGCCGCCAACCCAGCTTTACACTATCAGCATCAGGTAATTACGTTAAAGTGGGACAGTCCATAAAAGTACGTGGAGCCACCGAACTTGTCTTCAAAGTGACACACGCAAAAGTGATCGTGTTCGACCGGGCGTTGTTAAGAGAACTGAATTCAACGCAAAATGGAAGATGTGGACAAGCAGGTGGATGGGAAGCAGGCATTGAGCAAGACATAACCTGGACGAACGGTTGCGATGCATTGGGGATACGACTTCCACACAAAGAGTATGAGCTGTTTAAGATGGAGGTGGATCGTAAAGGTCATCCACTGTTATTCAATGGGGAAAGGCCAACGGATGGATCCAGCCCGGAACGACCTGCAAAAAGGCCAACGTCATTTCAGACACCAATGGTGCAATGCAGCACAAGCGTCAGGGTGGAGCCACACCACAGTCCCTACAGCGATCATTCAAAAGGACCCAAGAAAAGCTCTGCTAATGCACTGCACTCTTCTGTGATCCTGCTGTCGCTTCTGAACGCATGGATTATTAATCTTTTCTAAAATATGACAAGCCATTCACATGCATTGTTCAATTTTATGGACTTACAATCTAGAGGTGGAAAAACTAGAGAAGGATCATTGACTTAGGTGCTACGACAAAACGCTTGCTGCAAATGCTCTGAAATAAGACTTTTATCCGAAGAGAGTTTCATTTAGCAAAAATGTACATAGAAAATCTTTTTAATCATATATTATATCAGCATTCATTTTGATGTCTATTGTGTTTGATATTTGAATTAATAAAGATAAATGCCACATTTAAAACCCAATTGTTCTGTAGAATATACAGTTGAAGTCAGAATTTCTAGCCACCCTGAATTTTTAGCCCCCCTGTTTATTTTTCCCCCCAATTTCTGTTTAACAGAGAGATTTTCTCAACACATTTCTAAACATAATAGTTTTAATAACTCATTTCTAATAACTGATTTATTTGATTTTTGCCATGATGACAGTACATAATATTTTACTTGATATTTTTCAAGACGCTTCTATACAGCTTGAAGTGACATTTAAAGTCTTAACTAGGTTAATTAGGCAGGTTAGGGTAATTAGGCAAGTTATTGTATAACAATGATTTGTATTGTAGACTTTCGAAAAAATAGATAGCTTAAAGGGGCTAACAATTTTGAACTTAAAATGGTTAAGTAATAAAAACTGCTTTTATTCTAACCGAAATAAAACAAATAAGACTTTGTCCAGAAAAAAAAAATATTATCAGATATACTGTGAAAATTTCCTTCCTCTGCTAAACATCATTTGGGAAATAGTTTTAAAAAACGAAAAAAATTTAAAGTGGGGCTAATAATTCTGACTTCAACTGTAGATTTACCGACATTCCAGTTACCGAAGATTAACAGTCAAACGCAACCTATGCACCAATGCTGTGATTTTGAGGCGGGACTTTAGTTGAGACTGACCAATGGAAGTATTGAGAGTTGTGTATCTTTCAGAAATAATCATTATTTTTGTAATTAGTGTGCAGAAAGGACACATTTCAGATTTCAAACCAAAGACATGGGAAATATGGATGGACAATCTGATGACTGGGAATGAAGAAATTAGATTTTATTTTCATTGAAGGGCACATATGGACTACATCAGACATAAACTACTCTGTATTCTTTCAAACATTGGTCTGTTGTCTTCAAGACAAGGTGACTTGTCTCATTCTTCCATCTAATACATTTTATGTAGCATTAATCTTTTAATAACGGTGAGGGTGAACATATTTATTGCTATCATTAAAGTAATTTTGATAAGAAACTTCATTGATGTTTTATTTGAAACATAAGTTTGCATGTTTACACTCAGATAATTTATCGTGTGACCATATGCACGTTTGGTGAGCTCTTGCACAATGATTGAATTCTCTACATCCAATGTTGAATACATGTGCAAGACATTTAAAAAGAGCTGTCATATGGCTTCCACATTATGCTGGCGCTCGCCAATATCTGAAGCACGAGTTCTCAGAAATCTGCGTACAATTCTCTCCCACTGTTTATTTGGAAGAGCAGGAAGTGTTCAACTCATTCAGTCTTAGTTTAGCAGAGCGTGCAATTTTCTGTTTTTACAGAGTGGAGCGATTCCTTGTTCTGGAGGCAATCTTTGGAAGTAAAAAAAAAAAAAAACATTTCCAAGACATCCAAATGAATCCGTCAAACATAAAAGCGTATTCATAATACTGATTGTTATAGTTTTGACATGACCCCTACACAAATGAACAATGGTTGGCAAATTACCAAAGCATTTACTACTACTGTTGAACCATATCGTATACACCAATATACAAAATGAGATCTTAAAGAAATGTTCTCAAGTATCCTATATTAGTTACAAGGGTTTATAGAGATAATAGCATAGTATAAAGGTTTAAAATGTGTATTTTGGGCACTGTAATGACTTTTAATGTGTCATGCTTGAATTTTCAAAAGTAAATGAACAAAGCAGGGTTTTCTATATACTTATACTACCTGACAAAAACACATTTCTAAACAGAATAGTTTTAATAATTTATCTCTAATAACTTTTTTTATTCTATCTTTGCCATGATGACAGTAAATAATATTTGACTAGATGTTTTTCAAGACACTAAAGCTTAAAGTGACACTTAACGGCTTAACTAGGTTAACTAGGCAGGTTAGGTTAATTAGGCAAGTTATTGTATAACGATGGTTTGTTCTGTAGACAGTCGAAAAAATATAGCTTAAAATGGTTCATAAAAAATTTAAAGCTGCTTTTATTTTAGCCGAAATAAAACACATAAGACTTTCTCTAGAAGAAAAAATATCATCAGACATACTCTGAAAATTTCCTCTCTCCGTTAAACATCGTTTGGAAAATATTTAAAAAGAAAAAAAAATTAAACTGTGTATATATATATATATATATATATATATATATATATATATATATATATATATATACATATATATACATACACACACACACACACACACACTTACACACATACATACACATAGTATATATATATATATATATATATATATATATATATATATATATAGTATATACACATTACACACACACACACACAAAATATACAAAATTAAAAAAAAAATTTATCTGAAATGTTGTGATTCACAGATCGATGTTTATTTTGTTTTAATGCTTGTAAATATTAGAAATTAATACTATAAAATCTATTAAATAACTGAAAATTAATTTTAAAAAATTAATGGTACATATTTAGTCACATATTGAAGTCTTGTCTTATACTAAATGCTATTTCAAAAAATTCAAAGTTCAAAGCTGAGCATGAAAATAAATTAGGATGCTTAATTTTGCAACGTTTATCAATGCAAACTCTTAATACGCAATTAATTGGCCAAAATATTCCATAGACTTCAGTTTACTACTCTTTTTACATTAACTTATCCTATCATAATAACCATCTGCAGGCTTAACTATTTTGGAAGCATGAAAGCATGGACTTTGTGGTTTTTCTGTTAAAAGTAATGAAATAATGTTTGCTGGCCGAGGGACGTAACGGAAGAGAGTTCAGAACGAGTCTGTGAGTCACATCCAGAAGGCAGCAGATTGTTTATATTAAATCTAGTCAAGGATGGTGGCTCTGGGTGCCATGAGGTAATGCTTTCTGGTTGTAACAAGAGTTACGAAGGCTGGGATTTTGGAAATATTAAATGGAGAGAGGGAGAATAAGTCACATTTCCATACTGACACTCAAAAGCAGCTTCATCTGTTACAAGTTGGCCAATAACAACAGATGAACTGAAGCAAATGCTGTGAAACTGATTAAAAACAAGTGACAATTTCTTTCTGTGGTTACAGTTAAACTAATAAAAGCCAACTGTCAGGAGATCATGTTGCACGAAAGCCTGAGGCTCGTAATCACGCTTCTTGCTTGTCAAAAGAATCTATAAAAAGATTTAATACAAGGCCTATTTTACTCTGTTCAGTGAAAAGTTATGAAGCGTAGAAGCATGACTGTGTCCTAGTTACGATGTCTTTGCGTGATGCTCCACTGCTCCAATTATTATTGTTAATGGGATGGGCGTCTTTGATCATTGGCTTTCTGATGCAAAACAACGTGCTAGAGTAGCCGATCTAAACTAGTGGGTCCTGCCAAGTCAGAATGACAAATAAAACCAGCTTATCAACTTTTAAAATGGAAAGAGGCACATCAAAGGCTGTCTGCATCAGTAACCAGCAGAAGAAGCATGACATTCTCAAAAAACAAGAACAAAACTACAAAAGGTGGAGAAAAACAGACACTGACTGCAAGATATTCACTTCCAAAGAGGATGAACATGGAAATTAGATTGTGTAGTCAATATACTGGTTTCTAGAAGCATTCATTCATTTTTCTTTGGTTTAGTCCCTTGTTTATCAGGGGTCGCCACAGGGGAATGAAGCGCCAACTATTACGCATATGTTTTATGCAACGTATTCCTTTCCAACTGCAAGCCAGGATTGGGAAACACCTACAAGCAGTGACATACAAATGGCTTCAAATCATAGAGTACCAATACTATATAGATGTGTAGTTTTTTTAAATACATATACATAGAGAGAAAAGATTCTTCCAAAGAAGAAGAGGCTTTATAAGAAAGTGTTGGGTGCATATGAAGAGGGAAAGAGTGCATCTCCTATTGATAATTTTTACATGACAATAGCAGCATGCAATGGGCTTAATGCACTGAAGTGTTTTTCAGCCACAAAAAACCTCCGGTTAAAAGGTTGATGTGACTATCTTCAATTTCATAAGATTTGCTTAACAGCATTGATATTGTAATTTAATAAAAATAGAGTCCTAACCGTTTATTTGACTGTTCAAGCATAAAATTAGATGAAAAGCCATTTAAAAGTACATTAAGTGCTATCAGGAGCAATGGAATTGAATGTAGTGCTTCTTGTCTGATTTGAGAACCACTTTATATTGTTTCTCAATCAGGCAGCGTAGATCACTGATTTTGAACATACGAGGATCTTAAATCCGGCGAGTCCCACCTTCTTTGATTTTATCATAGGGCTGTGCGACTTGGCCAAAAATCAAAATCTCAATTAATTGAACATTTTATCTTGATTACGATTAATGAATGATTGAATATTTAATGTTTTTTATTTATTTTATTGCCCACATAGTTCATCGACAAGTTTTGTAGAGTAAATACAATCGCATTATAAAAGTGAGAGATTTTTGAATGAAGGGTGGTCTTTGCCCTCTGTCGTCACGATACCAAACCGACCAATCATAAAGCTTTTTCTACACATCATTGTGATGTGTTAGTACATTTTTTGAGAGGTGCAGGAGAATGTGAAGGCTGCGCCGGACTGTTCACATGCCCTTGGCAAAAGTACAATATCATAATAATATAATAAGTATAAATCATAATAAGTATCATTTAGTCTTAAAGTGGGGTCATGTGACTCCACATATGGTAGGGAAAGTAATTGAAAAATATTGACCTAGAAAAATTTGATAGATTATAGGATCTGAATGTCCAGCTCATTATAGGATGTGAAGTCTCAGCTCAAAATACCACACAAATAATATATTATAACCCTCTGAAATTGCCCCTTTAGGCTTTAAAAAAAGTTCTGTTTTCGTGACTGTCACTTTAAATTTTAATAAGTCTATGCTCTTTTCAAAAGAGGGAGGAGCTAGGAATGCTTATCTGTGACCATAGATTCAAAACAGGACAAATGTTATCTCTGTGAAAACTGAAAATGTGAAAAGAAGTGGTTCAGAAGAAGGCAGTTTAGAGACTGCAGTGTTCATTTGTGCACCTTAAAACTCTACATTTATAATCCTCCTAGTCGCTGACATTATCTTCAGCAGGTAAAAACTCTAAAGCCAGACGGCTGCTTCTCACTCAGGGCTGTCTATGCTAATGAGGGAGAGATTGTCACTCATGAGTAGGGTTTTCCTCATCTGATGAGATCTACAAAAGGGAGAATGTCGATCAAAGTGTTTCTGCAAACTGTTTTTATGCAGTGCGATTATAAAAAAACTAATTAATTATTTTTTGTCATTAGTGTCTGGTTATATTCACACACTGTTGCCACACGACTGTATTTACCAACTGCATTTTTTGCAAAATATGTCTCCTTTAAAATGTCATTGTCTGAACTACAAACAGAGGAGTAGAGTTATGTGTAACGTGTTCCACAGTAATGCATTACTGTATTCAAATGACATTTTTGAGGAATGCAATAATGTAACATATTACATTTTAAATTTGTGTAATTTGATTACAGTTACTAAAGTCAATTTAATTGCATTCCTAGCGTTACAAATATAGTTTTTAGAAGAAAAAAATGCTTCTTGTAAATCACGTTTTCCACTGCAATGTCAGTTAATGAGCATGCGTATTTAAATTGCTGGAGAATGCGAGCTGAAATGGTTGCTATCGAGAGTGGCTGCTTCGTCAAGTGGAAATACAGATATTACTTTGATTTAATTGAGCGTAAAAACAAAAATATTCTTGGGAAATTCAGTCTATGTCCAGTCTCTAAAGAACTTTGACTGCTTTTAACTCGACCAGCAACTTGTTCAAGCACTTGAACAGAAAGCATTCTGTCAACATTCGTCACCAAGGAAGACACCAGCACCCAAAAACACAACAAAAACCTAAACAGGCTAAAATTGTATTTTTGTGCAGAATCGGGAGTGAAGGTATCTTCTGAATGTGAAGAGAAGCATAGTTGTGTGGGGCAGTTCACATATTCAATTCATTTTTATTTCTATAGCGCTTTTACAGTGTAGATTGTGTCATAGCAGCTTAACATAGAATATTACTGTAAATTGAAACTGTGTTCATCCAGTTTTCAGAGTTTAAGTTCAGTTTAGTTCAGTTTAAGTCGACATATCTCGTCTTTGTCACGTGACAAGAACTGACCGATCAGCTTCATGCTTTGTATGGAATACACATTTCGGTAGACTAATTACCTTGAACAAACACAGAACACCCATACACTTCTTTTTTGTTATTATGGATGTCAGTAGTTACAGTTGTTCAGTTTTCTTCATGTCTTGAAGAAAAACTGGTTTGGAAAAAGTAAATGATGAAGTTTTGGGCAAACTCCTTAGGTATTTTAAAAATGTCAAGCTGCTGTGACCAACCCATTGTAAAGTTTTTCAGAGAATATTAAATTACTGAAAGAGCTGCAGTTGATTTTGTATTTTTGTATCTATATTTTATATGTTTTAAAAGTAACTTCAAAGTAAAGTAATTAGTAATCTGATTACTTTTTACATGAAGTAGTCATCAAATGACAATTTACGTGTAGTAGTCAGTAATTTGTAATTGACTACTTTTTAAAGGTAATGCAGAGAGGATCATTAAAGGAGTAGTTCCTCCAAAAATGAACATTATTTCATTACGATCATAGTCTACGACGATTACAGCCTTGTTTGTTACAAACTAGTTGCACGTATGTTTCCTGGACTGGACTGTTGGATTCAAACCTGGGCTTAACATTGAAAAACCCGAACCAAAAGATCAAATCGATGAGACTTGACGTCCGCACTTACCCTGGTGGAGCGGTTCATATATGGCGTGAAGTTCCCATTTTCTAATCAAGCAGGAGAACAAATTCCTGGCTGGCAAATAATAATAAAAAGCCTACAACAACACAATGCCAAAGTAAAAACGTTTCCCTTCCCTTCAGCGAACTGATGTGTCCAAACCTCAGAATCGTTGCGGGCTCGTCATAATAATTCCCTAGTAAGGAAACAATGTGAACCAACTTCTTAAACAGACTGATGAAATCCAGCCCTCCAATTTTAAAATGACAAAAGATAACATTCCATACTTAACAGCGGCAAAAAAAAACAAACAAAATCTTCTCACTCGGCCAGACAACTGACAGTACTTTAGATGCTTACAAAAAGTGTTATTGTATCTCATTACAAAAGTATTCTTAACACATGGTAAGCATTTGCACTATTTAAAAGAGTCATTATTTGACCGTCTCCTTCCCAAACCATTATAAAACTGAGTTCATCCCACAAAATGATACAATACCTCTTGAGACCAAGCAAGTGGCTTCGTAAAAGTCTTCCAAAGTACAGTAAAGGCCTCAATATGCACAATTCATGAATACACCATCATCTGAAAAGACAAAGTCATATTGTTAAAAGAGTTACGTCAAGGCCAAGGCTCTCGACTGCAGACATCCATTCGCAAACTCCATTGGAAACATCCATTACAAGGCCGTACAGTTCGGTATATATGAGCTGCAGCTGTCTAATAAAATCTCAACATCGACTAGAACCCACAGGTTAAACCACTCACAAGAGGAAATATTAAAAGACATTACACATCTATAAGGTCTCTTCTACGGTATCTGCTTTCAAAGTGCAAGTGTGAGGTCCTGCATTGGATCAAATGACATCCATATGAAAACCAGGGGAAATGTCCCCAAGTTTAACCTCATTTCATGTGTAGTCTTTTGTAATATTTTTAGCTTTGCTTTTTTTTTTTTTTTAGCAAAACACACCCACAAAAGGTGTGTATTGTTGTATATACCGAAATACAGCAAATCTTCTTAGAAACCAAGATAGACAGACAGACCTGAAAGATAATATTAATAATTGTTTTTATGTAATATTTTTGTCTTTTTATTTAATTTGAAGAGTTCACACTTAGCTGATGATTGATAATAAAGCATGTTTTGCATGCTGTCAATAGAGAGAGCCCTGAGCTTATAAGATTCTCGAACACTGGGCTCCCTCCCGTTAACAGGGCGTGAGGGGAGATTGAGGTAGATTTCAGTGAACTCCCATGACTTGTTGATGGCCAATGACAGATTATAGGGATAGCTATACTGCTTACTAATGCTGTGTTTACAAAAGACACATAAACATTGTTAGTTTACTCGCGTATCAAATTCACTTCACAATAAAAGCAGATTTGCACTTTCTGCAGGGCTTCTGTCTGCCTGGTGACTCTAGCTTTATTGATAAATGGCTAACATGGATTTTATTGAGATAGTAGCTTTATGTGCTTTAAGAAGGCTGAAAAATAGCGTAGATTTGTTCGGCGCTGTGTCTGAGTCCACTAGATACTTTTAGAGTTGCACCTAGCTCTGTGAGTTTATAAACCCCTCCAGAAACTATTCCTGAATGATGGAGGCTTTCAGCAGTGCTTCCGACTAAGCTGAGCTGATTGGTTAAAACGTTAAGCATCAAGCGCTAGTGATTTACATGTTAACTCAATGCAAAGACGTGAATAGGCATTCTGCGCCACAATTTGCACAAATGAGACAGCGCAAATGGTGCGATTCCCATGAATAAGGCTGCACAAGTTGATCGTTTAGTGCATTTGACATTCTTAACACGCATATCGCGCGTTCCGAGCGTATCATTTAAGTTAGAAAATGTGAACTTCAGCTGACATTTGCACTGCAGGATGCCTATTCGCATCTTTGCATTGACTTGACATGTAAATCACTCAGGCTTGACGCTTCATCCAAGTCTGGTGTGAACACAGCATAAGAGCCTGTATATAGTGACAATTTGGCATGGTCAAATTACTTAGATCGCATGTTTTTGGACTGTGGTAGGAAAACAGGGAACCCGGGGGAAACCCACGCGGGCACAGGGAGAACATGCAGTTAGTGAACCATGTGTTATCTAATGCGGGAGCAGCAATTGACAATCATAAGCATGTGATCCTCTCGAATTTAGTTTAGAAAAAAACTTTTAATATATGTTTTTTGTATTTTGAGTCTAGCTTTTGATTATATTTAATTCACTTTCAGTTGATTCCGTACAGTTTTTAATTTATTTCCACAAAAAAAAAAATTTCAGTCTCAGCCTTATTTGTAACTAAATTATACTATTTAATATAATAAGCTTGGTTCTAAACTTGCTATTTCACATCATTCACGACAAATTTACAAAAAAATTGAGTTTTTACTTATAAAAGCATAATTTTGACGACGCAGTAGGTAGTGCTGTCGCCTCACAGCAAGGTCGCTGGTTCAAGCCTCGGCTCAGTTGGCGTTTTTGTGTGGAGTTTGCATGTTCTCCTTGCTTTTGCGTGGGTTTCCTCCGGGTGCTACGGTTTCCCCCACAGTCCAAAGACATGTGGTACAGGTAAATTGGGTAGGATAAATTGTCCGTAGTGTATGAGTGTGTGTGTGAATGAGTGTGTGTGGATGTTTCCCAGAGATGGGCTGCGGCTGGAAGGGCATCCGCTGCGTAAAAATGTGCTGGATAAGTTGGCGGTTCATTACGCTGTGGCGACCCCGGATTAATAAAGGGACTAAGCCGACAAGAAAATAAATGAATGAAAACAATTTTTATAAGAACATAATTATTACTCTAAAAAAACAGTTTTGTATGTCACGGAGTTATGTTTAACCCACTTTGTCTAATAGTATCTGGATGCAGCTTTTAAGATGCAAGCTGAGATTCCATCACTCAGCGATGCAATGTCAGACACAATGCACTCAAATGGAGTGAGTGACTTCACTGTGACGGATAGGGTTAAGGGTGGGGTTAGGTGAGTGCATTAAAAATCACTGGATGCAGCTCAGATTGCACTGCACAAGGTCTGCATCCAGACCCCTCTCACTTTGTCTGTACTTTCTTATATGTTCTTGAATTTCCAATAGCTTAATTTAATGTAAAAACTGTTGACTGCACATTTGATGCAAACAATAAACTGATAAAAAACTGATGATATTCTGCTGAAAAAAAATTATTAAAAACACCAGCTATAAATAAAGTATTCATATTACATTGGGACTTTAAGAGTGCAGACCAAAACCTGCTCTGTACTTTTTCTAAAATTTGGAAGGAGTTGAGTACATTTTATACAAGCAAAGACCAAACCCAGATAGCAAAATACACTCGGGCCAGTTCCGGCTAGATTGTCGCCTGCCGAAGACTTACCCCTCGGCCCAACTCCGGCTGCCGGACTCGGGCCGGATGCCTGTGGACTCACTGCCCGATTCCGGCCCGAATCAAGCGGGCCAGATGCGGCGGCCGTAAGCGAGCCGACGCTGCGCATCCGCGCCAGAATCGGCGCGAGGGTAATGTGCGCTGCGGCCCGGAGCTGGCGCGACTCCGTATTTATACACCTTATAAAACCTTTTGGTATTACATTGGTACTTAATATATGGTATTACAACCATTTCAATTTATACAACAGCAAACACAGGCTATAATGTAAACACAAAGTGTAAGCACTGTGTTTAACCTTTGAATAAAGTGCAAACTGCATACACATTCTGTAACGAAAATAATCAGACAAATGACAAAATAAATAAATGTTAAACGTTTATTAATTGCAAGAAAAAAATAGTACTAAAATTGTATAAATAATTTTGTAGTGCACAAGAATATCAATATAAAAACAACAATAAAACAACACATTAAAGACACACAGAAAGATTTAAACAAAAAATCTAAAAATTACACACAAACACAGATGTTTTTAAAACAACCCTGTTTTCCCAATAGACTTGAATTAAAAATTTGTACAAACAGCTAAATTTTACATAAACCTAAATATAGAAACCAATTTAAGATATAGCAAGAAACATCTTAAAAATACCAATGACAATCCGCAAAATATCCAAGTCAAACTTGTAAAAAGTACTGCAGAATTCTGAAGAAACATCTTGAAACATTTTTAATAAAACATTAAAATAATAATAAACAAACAAATATATATATATATATATATATATATATATATATATATATATATATATATATATATATATATATATATATATATAAATAATTGCAGAAGTATAAAGTCAAACTTATTTTTAAATAAACTTGAACAAAATCAATTGCACAAACAGCAAGACATGAGTGAGATGATTATACATTTCATATATATACACGTCTTGTGCAATTTTATATTTATAATTTTATTTGTATTACGTTTATTAAAAATGTATCAAGATGTTTCTTCAGAATTTGGCGCACACACATACATACATACCTACATACCATACATATATACACACACACACACATACACACATTTATATACATATACATATAAATGCAAATGAAAGAAACAAATTGTTCAAGTATCAGGGAACATCCTAATACACTTAAAATGTTGTTTAAAAAATAAAACAAAATAGTGATGTAGACATTTGACACATTAGCTTTCTCTTCTTTCTTCCTCCATCCCGGTCAGGGGCAAGTTGTAGCTACCTTGTAATGCATTTTTCCACTTCTTTATCAGTGACGTGGTATGGACATTTGTCCTCACTCCATCTGTGATTAAAAGATAAACAGATAATTAGTAGTGAACAAGTACTAATGTAAAAAAAAAGAAAAAATTAGGAAAAAAGAAGGCTACCTACGAAGCAAAAAAAAAACTATAAAAAAACAAATAAACTTAAAACACTTTGAAATTAGCAAGAGCTTGAACTTACCAGTTTCTTCATTTGTTCGGGCTGCTCCTTTAGTTGATTTTCAAGCTTTTCCAAATCAAATTGGCCAAAGGAAGGTCAAATGTGTTTACATCTGGAATTTCATCACGTCTGTTTTGGTTTTGTGAGAATCAGGCCCAGCTGCTGCTTTATGACGTTGCATGATTTTAAAACTTCAGTCAGTCGTGCTAAAAAAGAAAAATAACAGATTAGTATAAATCAACCTGTAGCTTATTCTCATACAACTTCTGTAAATACAACAGTGGGTTAGACACTGCTGATATTCTCTAGTTGATCTTTACTTTCTAGCTGCATTAAACCTTAACAAATTTAGTGATGTCTTCAATTCTTACAAAGACATCACGAGATGCAATAAGTTATGTCTTGATCTCAAACTGCACTAGAACAAAGACTGTAAATGTTCATAGGTGTACTGCAGGAGTGTCCAAACTTTTTGGGCCGAGGGCCAGATGCAAAAAAACAAACGTCGCGGGCCAAATTTTACATACATCACACAGACACGCACACACACACACATATATATATGTATATATATAAATGCAGTTGAAGTCAGAATTGTTAGCCCCCCTTAAATTATTAGCCACCGTTTATTTTTTCCCCAATTTCTGTTTAACGGAGAGTTAAACATTTTTTTCCACACATTTCTAAACATATTAGTTTTAGTAACTCATTTCTAATAACTGATTTATTTTATCTTTGCCATGATGACAGTAAATAATATTTGACTAGATATTTTTAAGACACTTCTATACAGCTTAAAGTGACATTTAAAGGCTTAACTAGGTTAATCAAGTTAACTAGTCAAGGTAATTAGGCAAGTTATTTTATAACAATGGTTTGTTCTGAAGACTTAAGGGGCTAATAATTTTGACCTTAAAATGGTTCATAAAAAAATTTATACCGCTTTTTATTCTAGCCGAAATAAAACATAAGTCTTTCTCCAACATCATTTGGGAAATATTTAAAAAAGAAGAAATAAATCAATGAGGGGCTAATAATTCAGACTTCAACTGTGTGTAGACAGACAGACAGACAGACAGACAGACAGACAGACAGACAGACAGATCATAACAAGAACTGCTGCTTAATTGAATGCATGTAATAGCGACACCCGGTGGTTATTTATTGAATTACGTTCATTTTTGTATAGCGGGCCAGATTCTATTGATATTTATAAAAAGCCTCGCGGGCCGCAGTTTGGACACGCCTGGTGTACTGGAATGTACAGTATCTGTGCATCTTCATGGTGGTCTTAAGATTTCTGCCATAGTCATTGATGGTGATGGTACTTGTGGTGCTGCATTGATTTCTGAAATCTTCATACCTGCCTTTTATCCAACCTCTTTGTTCCAAGTAATTTTTCTTCATCACGGTATAGATGCATCTATACTGTCCCTTGATCAGATACATTTACAAAACAAAACATCACTTTAGTATAGTGCCAGGGCAAAACTCACAGGTTGTAATAGATCAATGACAATGTTGACAGTATGTGTTTAAAATAATTGCAAACAAACCTGTTCTGTCTTTAGATGTATGACAGGCGATCATCATCCTCATCTGTCTACCAGTCAGAAATCACAGTTGCGTGTGGATGTTTGAGTCGAGCTTCCTCATATGCATCTATAATAAACATCACATTGTTGTTAACCTCCCGTAAAGAAAAGTTCAAATCCTGAAATACTATCAAAGTTAATTAATGCCTATATTACCTATAGTGTAAATAATCAGTACACAGAAGGTTGCACAAGATTTATTCGGAGATTCATGCAGAGTGACAGCCTTATGAATCTGAGACATAGATTTGTAAGATGGTCAAGCACATGCATTATTCTGTACCCATGAAGATTAACCTACCATTGTGAAAAATGTTTGATGATGATAGCCAATAACAATAAACCATTTCAGCTGTTTGTGAAGCAATTAGTAATATAATGTCTGAAAAGCTCAATCTATGTTGAAAATGTATCAGCAGTTTACAGCTTATAATGGACTTTTAGCACACAACTATAGCATGCCTATTCACGTTCAAAAGAGTGTGCCATTGACTTCTTTGGTCGTGATGTACTGCAAAATGATCTCACTAACCTTTGTTAAACAAGAACAATGAGACTTAACCAACAAATATTGTTACACATTCATTTAAATCAGAATTTTTCACTGTCAATAACATAAAAAACAAACAAAAAAAACATCAAAATCTGCTTTAAGACGTTCAGTTTTACATTAACTGACCATTACAGCTTGAACAAAAGATATAATTGATTCACATAGGCTAACACATATGAATTAAAGTGCATAGTAATATATTTCTCTTGGATAATTTAAAGAGAATAGTAAACAGTCGAGTTTCGATCACTTTTCGTGACTAACTGCATAAACAAGATAAACAATAATATTTTATTAATTCAAAACGATTAGTTTTTATTTACACAATCACAGAATTAATACTGTTGGATAAGTATACGCCTGTACAATGATTTTTTCAACAGCTGGTACTTTATAATGTTAAATCAGGAAAAAAACACGTTTTGCCATGTAAGTTAATGGATTCGTCTACAGAAACTTTCTTTAACGCAAAGTTAGCATACACACAAATTCGTTTCATGTTTCTTTAAAATAATTAAAATAGTTTTCAGTTACTACACACGTTACAATCTAACATTGTGTTAAAGGAAAATGAACTTTCAGGCTGTTTGTAACTGTTAGCGTTAGCATACATTAGCTCCAGTCGTGTTTCTTAAAGCAAGTTACATTTCGTATCAAACTGTTTTAAATTACTAAACGCTGTTACAACCAAACACCGTGGAAATGTTTTAAGCTCTAAATTCGCTAATTATACAGTACACAAGCAGTAAAAAGCTTACCTGTCTGACCGGAATACACGTGAAATGTTTGAAAAACCAAACTTTTTCTTCTTGTGATCTTCGTGCCATGGTGGTTGACAACCAGCTTTTTGGAGCATTACCGCCACCGTCTGGATTGGAGTGTGGATCATGAGTTTAGTCACGCATGTGTTTATTATGAAACCAACTTCTGCTTTAAAACAAAAACAGTCAGCACAGGAGCGTGCTATCACAAAAATAAGCGAATTTTACATAGTTTTTCTCTAGATGACACGTATAATCTATTTATAAATAATATTGTTTTGTTTGCGTCTAAACATTGCGACCATCCACACTAAATATTCTTTTTTTTTTTTTTTTTTGCTATCGTACCATGAATATTTTCTCAAATTATCATTAAACGTGGAGCTAACAGATTACTAGATAAAATAAGAACTTAATCGGTTGCCATCAGCCTTAATCGGTTGCCATATGGTTGACCGGAATCGGGCCAGTGCTTTACAGCCGCATCACAACCGCATGTGCGCGAGCGAGCTGCGGGCCGCACTCGGCCCGGATAACACTCGCCGATGCCGAGTCGGAGCCGGAGGCGCCGGAGGGCAGCCGAGCTCGGGCCGATTACTGCCTGCTATCTGGGAATCTGGATCCAAAACCCCTTCAAGGTCAAATGTATAAAATCCAAACAAGCGTATTATGCTAGCTGGAACAGACCTACAAACTCTTTTTAAAGCTATGTAAACATTTTAACAGCGGGTCTGTCATTTTCTATAACTTATACAAATTGTGTGTAAAAACATCAAAAACACTGCGGTAGATCCAGAGCTGGATTTATTAACGCTAATATCACAAGTCTAACATGTTTACTAGTTTTAACCACAACCATTAGGCATGTGTCTGCGAAATTCAAAACTATAACATTACAAACATAACTCCAACATTATATTTAACATTACAAGAGTTGTACTCAAAATATACTTTTCTTCCAGTACCAATGAACCTGAAGTCTCACGAATAAGATGGCAGCTGAACGTGTGAACAGAACTTATCAAACAGACTCCTACAATCCAATAAATTGCAGCAAGCTTTGTTCTTTATTAAATTTGATGTGAAACGAAGTCACAGCTGTCAAATTCTCTCAATATTATCACAATACTCAAGCATACAATACCTTTTTTGGAGCTCTTTAGAAACGTTATCCTTACTGGTCACAGACCCATGTTGACGGTTGACTTAAAGCGACAGGCCAACTGAAAACCTTCCGCTTTTCTATTTTGTACGTCTTCAACGTCAGCAGACCGCGTCCATAAACTCACCGTTAGCAACAAAGCAGCATGTTGCTAAGAAATTGCACTATATTAGCACAATTATTATATTTTTACTATATTCTATCACGAATTATATTCACATAACATTTATAAATGTTTGAATATCTATACAGGGGACGAAACAATTTGACTTTAATATGTAAATGATTATATAATTTGTTTTTCCATTTTTTGTGATGTTAAAAATCATTTACAACGGAGGCTTTATTGAATAGTCCTTTTCTTAAAGGAAAAAACGACATACTCTACAGTATGATCAAGGGCAGAGATGGCCAAACTAGGCCCGCAGGCCAAAGTTGGTCCACGCAGCACGCTAACATTGATTTGGCCTCGATGCCATCTGAGAAGAGGATAATAGCTGTTCAAATACAATCTTTTCAAATCTTATGTAATCTTTTATTTGTTTTATTGTTAAAAGTTAATTTAAATGAAATATTTCGATTAAGCATGGTAAATTAATCAGACTTAGTTTAAATGTACATACCTGATCGAGGACAGAGACTGGTAAGCAAATAAAGGCAAAGGCAGATTCTGCTTGAATATTCAGCATTGATTTTCACTGTTATCTTTTTATTGCATGTAATCATTTAAAAAGTCATACTGCATTAGTTAATACAATTAGTAATGTTTTTTTTTATTTGAAATATTATAAAATAAATTAGGAAATAACGTATAGAAACAAGGGCCAATAACTCTTGCTGAAGGGACTAATGGTTACATTTGTTTCAATGTGATAAATGCACACAGACTTTTAATATTCAGCCAGCCAGCTTCAGCTCTTCCAGTGAACTGTCCATGATAAAATAGCCACGTTTAAGCTCTGATTTCTTTAAAAATCAGTGATCTTTACTGCCTGATAGATATACAGTTGAAGTCAGAATTATTAGCCCACCTGTTTTTTTTCCCCTAATTTCTGTCTAACAGAGAGATTTTTTTCAACACAAAACAAAAGTTTTAATAACTAATTTCTAATTATTCATATTTCATCTTTGCCATGATGACAGTAAATAATATTTTACTAGATGTTTTTAAGACACTTCTATAGAGCTTAAAGTGACATTAAAAGGCTTAACTAGGTTGGTAACTTGACAGGTTAGGATAATTAGGAAAGTTATTGTATAATGATGGCTTGTTCTGTAGACTATTGAAAAAATAGCTTAAATTGGCTAATAAATTTGACCTTAAAATGATTTTAAAAAAATTAAATCTGCCTTATTTTAGCTGAAATAAAACAAATAAGACTTTCTCCAGAAGAAAAAATATTATCAGACAAAATATTATCATTTCCTTGCCCTGTTAAACATAATTTCAAGAGTTCACACTTAGATATTGCCTGACAACTGTAAGCAGGTTTGGCATGCTGTCCCAGGAGAGAACCTGTAGCTCGGAGATAGTTGAGCCAAGGGCTCCCGCCAGGTCCATAGAGCATGTGAGGGGAGTACGAGATCAGGTGGTTCTCGAGAGCTCCCCTTTTTTGTAAAGGAGAAAAGGAGGAGAAAGGGGTGGATGGGGGGTTTCTTCGGAAAATGAAGATAAGGGAGTAATATCTAGCTAGGCTACTTATAGTAAGTTAGGATCTATCTGATTGGCTAACTAATGAGTGTAGATAGGTGGCCAGCTGCAGTCAATTACATCACGTGCTCCTCTCGAAATTAGTTTAAAAACTTCACTTGGGATGGGAAATATTTAAAAAAAGAAAAAAAAATCAAAGGGGGGCTAATAATTCTGAATTCAACTGTCTGATAAGAAGTGGGTCTCAGACATGACAAAAAACACTGCATTAAATTCCATTTCCCCCACCACGTATGAGTTTATTTTACCCCAGTATTTTCAATGGAGTTTCTGCGGTAGCGCTTACACAATCTATCATCTCATTTTACGCTCGAACAACTAAATGAATGCTTAAGTCTATTTAAATTAATGTACTTTAATGACATTACAACATCAATGCTCTAAAAGTAACCTTAAGAAATTGACAATAGTCACATTAAGCTTTAATCAGAAGTTTATCATTGGCTGAAAACTCTAGCTGTGCATATAGCCCATTCCAAGCCCGACTTAGGCTACTCTGACAAAAAAATATCCTCAAAACTAAAACAGGAAATGAAAAGACATGCAAAATACTACATCAGGGGTGGCCTAGCCTGTTCCTGGAGAGCCACCTTCCTACAGATTTCAGTTGCTACCCATATCAAACACACCTGAACCAATTAATTAGGACCTGAACACCACGTGATAATTACAGGCAGGTGTGTATGATATGGGTAGCAACTGAAATCTGCAGGAGGGTGGCTCTCCAGGAACAGGGTTGGCCACCCCTGTGCAACATCATATAAATACCAAACACAAAAAGAAAGAAAAAGTAAAACATAGACAAGGAAAACACAGCGAAAATGCTGACAGTGAAACTGTTTTAAAGAACAAACATGACAAAGGTTTTGGTCTGGGGCTTTATTGATTTAATTTATTAAGATGCTACATAGTCCAACAAAGTTGGGGTTTGTTTTATATACCATTATAGACTACTTGACTAGGAATATCAACCTTAATTTTCATCTTAGACTCATTATTTATTTATTTATATACATACAAAATGGTCACCTTCATGTTTACATCATATGTGAAGGTTTGGGGCACTATAATAAGGTTTAGGTGTAATTATGAGCCAGCTGATTGGCTGATAGGCCCCCAAAATCCCTCCCTCTCCATGGCAATCATAATCCTTGGTGAACTATACATAAACTGCAGTCCCAAAAAAAATCACTATACCCTGAACATCTCCTAAAGTTACTTACAAAGCAAAGTTTTGCCGTTTCACAATACCGTAAGCTCCTCTGTTCTTAAAAAAAAAATCAAATATCAGCAGTAAGATGATCAACTGAAATGAAAGCTTCTCAATAAGGGGGGCTTAAGAGAAACATTAGCGAAAAAGAAACCCCCCACAACACCAAACTATGACACAAATACATATCAGGTCACAAAATGGTCCCCTGTAGGAAGAGTCTCTGTTCAGATGTCATTATTTCACAAAGATCAGACCGCTGTGCATGGGAAGATGACATTCTTTATATGTAGTGCATTTTTAATATCAACAGTTCTGTGCAATAAAAGCTTTATTCATAACTTAAATCCAAACATAACAACTAAATTAACATTAGAGGACAGCAAAGAAACAGAGGGCTCAGGAAAAAAACAGTGCAGAAATGTCAGGAGTGTGCTGTTGTTTTAAAGCCTTATGCTGCGAGATAAACCAGTGTTGTGTACATTTCAGACCACCGACAAGGCATATCGAAGCCATGCATTAATCTGGAAATGAGGTGTAGGCTCGGCATGGCTAAATTACAGGTTACAATACTCACACACGTGTCAGTTTTTAAAGGAATAGTTGGCTCGATAATGAACATTTTGCCACTGTGCACCACTTCTTCCATTAAAACCCAAAAGAAGAAGCTGCATGTCTGATCTGCTCTTTTCCATTAAAATGGATGGAGATTTAACCTAATTTAAAGAGATTATACTCGCTAAATATTCACGCTCAAGTGATTCCAAACATTTATGAGTATCGTTCATCAGTTGAACAGATATTTTAAGAACATCCATATTAGGAAAAACTATATGCAAGTCAATGGTTACAGCTTTCCAAAATTCCTCAAAATATCTTGTCAAACAGGTTTGGAACGAGTCAAGCGTGGGCAAACGATGACAGAAATGTCACTTTTGGATGAACTACACCTTTAAGAAGAAAAAACACACCATAAATATGATCCGAACAGCTTAAACACTACGATCTGAAGCCAAATAATAGCTTTTGGTGGACAAACAGACCCGAGTTAAACGGTTTTGACTCTCATATCTCATTAGCATCTAATTTAATATGCAAAACCTCATTAACATTCCATATCAAATGCATGCATATGCATATTCCCATTTACCAATTCAGTCCACGTCTAAAACAAAACCCGCATGGCTGCAGACATCTAGGATTATAGTAGTGTGAAAGATGTTTGGAGAAGTTTCATACAATTTCCACGATCTTTAGTTTGATCCTTTTCATAACGTGCATGTAATAAATCACCATCCATTTTTATTTGCATGGAAAAAAAGCATCTTTAGTGTTTCAAAGAAGCAGAACTAATCAAATGACCAAGGATTGTGTTGAACTATTTATTTTTTGTTCTTTTCTGCAGGGTAAAGTGAGAGGCGGCGGTGGGGTCAGAGTTGTTTACGGACCTGATGGTAAACTCTCCTCGTGGCGTCTTCAGATAGAAAGTTCATAGGGAGAGAGACCTTCAACCAGTTGCATGTACATGGTGCTTCAGAGATTATACTTAGCAGCTGCACTATTACTGTATAGAACGACTTGATCAATAATTTACTCAGGTCTACAGGCAGCAAAACCGAAACAGAGGCCCGAGAAAAAAGGAGATTTCACCTATGGAGCAGCTTAATAAAATATAAAGTATTTCTCGCTCACAACAGAGCCATGCATTTAAGCACATATATCCCTTACCAAAAACAAAAGCGTAAATCATAAAAGAAAAGTGAAAAATCTATTCTGAACTCGTTCGTTTTTGTGTGTGTGTGTGTGTGTGTGAGTGTGTGTGTGTGTGCAAAGCTTAATTCGGAAGTGTTTGTTTTAGAGACGCCTTCCTGACTTACAGCAGTTCACAGAGAAATATTGTTTTATTTTAGAGCGTGTGAACAGTTTCATCAAAAGTAGTTTGAAACATCCGTCACTTCTGAAATCCATAAATAGCTCAAACTTTTAATCGCCAAAGCCACCGGTTTTGTCTTGAATGTCAATTGAAGGCTGATTGATCGCAAGTGAACACTGAATTTGCATGACAATTATCATATGCTAGCAGAACTGCACGATGTTTGACTTATATGTTGAATCATAATACCTGCTGGTACTCAAACATATCCGTCGGACTGAACGGAAAATAGAAAACATGTCTTCTGAGTTACAACGTGATTTAGAGTGATTGAAGATACACGATCTAAACTTCGGTGAACTGCTGCTTTAATGCAGGGTGTTTTTCGAGTAGGCATGAATTAAATGCACAGGTGACACTTCTTGTATACAATTTCAATTAGCTTCTGACCCACTTATAGATAGAGAGAGAAAAGGAAAAGAAATCAACAGTGATAAAACAACATTCACTCTACCACAACTCAATCTCACGTCTGGTGTTAGAAAATCCCTACGACATTTCGTTTTTAGTGGTTAAAATCTGACATTGGTTATCCGTTTTGCATCAGAAATGATTAAGGAAGAAGGGGCCAGAATGATTTCACAATTTTGAGGAGAGAGAGAGCTTGTATCAGATTATCATCATCATCATCATCTTTTTTTGTTTTTTGTGGTTGAATTTTTAGTTTGCACAAATTCCTTGATCTCTTTATTCAATTTTTACACACCTCGCTAAATCCAAAACTACCCAAAATGATAAGGCGTTCGGATTAAACGCGTTCTGCATTTTGTTTTTATCCGCAATGCATGCTTGTAGAGCTCCCCTGTTGGATTTTTTATTATTATGATTTTTTTTTTTTACAAGGCCAACTTGCCTACAATGACACCCACGACAAAAAACAGCACGATTAGAGCGATCACCCTGCTGCTCAGGCCCTCTTCTTTCACCCGCACCGCTAGAGATGAGTGCGGAGCGGACATTACTGTGCTCTTCCTCATCCGCAGGCCATCGTCTTCCTGCTGATAGAAGATAAAGAAGGTTAGACGACAGAAATAATCTGGAGAGTTATGAAACATGCTTTTGGCCCAAGAGCTCGACCACTCAAACAAGCAACTGTAATGGTTCGCAGCTGCAGATTCACTGTGCGCTGATGAGTATAGACAGGTTATCTGCGCTTCCATCTCTGATACGCTTCACATCCTGTGGCCGTTACTAATTTAAACAATATGGCCAAAGAGAGAAAACCGTAATGCGGTGGTCAAACAGTATGGTTTGTTTAATGGTATCAATAGAGAACAGGGTTGTGGATTCATTCATTCATTCTCCTTCAGCTTAGTCTCTATTTCAGAGGTTGTACACTCATACACAATTTAGTTCATCCAATTCATTTATAGCACAAGTCTTTGGACTGTGGGGGAAACTTTACACAGAGTCAACCAGGACTCGAACCAGCGACCTTCTTGCTGTGAGGCAACAGTGCTAACCACTGAGCCACCATGCCACCCTTAATTTCTCGGTTATTCATTAACTCATTTTCTTTTCGGCTTAGTCTCTTTATTAATCTGGGGTCTCCACAGCGGAATGAACCGCCAATTTATCCAGGATCTGTTATACGCAGCGGATGTCCTTCCAGCTGCAACCCAGTACTGGGAAACACCCATACACTTTCATTCACACACATAACACTATGGACAATTTAGCTTACCCAATTCAACGCATGTCTTTACACTGTGGCGGAAACCGGAGCACCCGGAGGAAACCCATGCGAACACGTGGAGAACATGCAAACTCCACACAGAAATGCCAACTGGCCCAGCTGAGGCTCGAACCAGCGACCTTTGTGCTGTGAGGTGGCATCGCTACCCACTGCACCACCACAACAACCACTTGTCAAATAATATAGTCAAATATATTTTGGTGCATTTAAATAAATCTGTTTTATTAAACAGCAATAAAAAAAAAAATCATTAAAATAAGAGTTTGGTCACCTAACGTCTTTAGGAATAGAAAGGCAATGCATTTAAATTCAAATAAGTTAATGCAACACATATATATATTTATAAGTATATTTTTGTATGTTTTTTTTTCTTGGTTATTAATATTTGATCTAATATTTTTTCTCCAGCATGTTAAGTTGGGTGTGGAAATCTTTAGACTGTGGTCTTAAGTTAAGATGATCTGATCAATCATCAGAAGGCGGTCTTTATGGCATTATTGGTTGATCGTTAGAAACACTTTGTGTTCAATTCTGCCTTCTGATGTTTGATAGACAGCCTCTCATTAGCACGTTGGGCTGAGGAAAAGTAAATACGGAACTATGTTCAGAAATGAATAAACATTTTAAAGTGAGGGTTACATTTTTTTTTTTTTTTATCAACGTTCGGTTTAGCATTATCTTATTGCCCCAATATTCATGTAATTTATTTAATTATTTATCTGTCCGTACTATGAATTATTTATATATTTATTTATTCAGGAATTTGAGGATTTATATGTATATTTTATTTTACATTTCATGGTTTTAATTTCGTAGGAATTTGTGTATTTATTTATGTGTGTATTTATTTATTTATTAAATAAATAAAAGCACCCTATCAGTATCTCAGAATTATTTCTAAAGGATTATGGGACACTGAAATAATATCTGCTTATTTAAATTAATAAATGAACAAATAAAAAACATCTATTTAAAATAATATAATATTAATTAATTAAGCAGTTTATTATAACCTTAAAATTATAACCAACCCCAGACTTTTAATATAATATCATATAATATTCATTATCTTTTCAGCTTGGTCCCTTATTAATCTGGAGTTGCCACAGCAGAATGAACCGGCAACTTATCCAGAATGTTTTACGCAGCGGATGCCCTTCCAGCTACAACCCATCACTGGGAAACACCCATACACACATTCACAAACATACACTAAGGACAATTTAGCTTACCCAATTCACCTATACCGCATGTATTTGGACTTTATATATTTGCATGGACACACATAACAAACCCACTCACCCTGATCTGTTTGTTCTCCTCTCGTAGCCGCTGCACCTCTGTCTGCAGTCTTTTACACTCCTCCATGATCTTCTTCACCTCTCCGTCATCCATACTGGAGGCCATGGACTTCATAGACAATGTGGACGATTCAGACTTCGACAGACTGGAAATCTTATTGCTTTCCATTTCATGCTGCGCCACCACAAATCAAACAAACACAGAAACATAAGCAAAGGCATGTCTATAAAAGACCTAAGAATCTGCTTTGTGTATTAGTTTTAGTAGACAGCATCATGAATGCAGTCAAGCCTGCATGAAAAAAAAACCCATGCAACTCACTGTTTTCTCATTTTCAGCGGGCATGTCAAAGACACATCTCAGCTTGGAGTCCATCAGATCTTCAGGCTTGGCGTCCTTCCACTGAACGAGAGACAAAACACACGCATGCGTATGATTATACACCAAAATAAACACCTCTTGTGCCGTTTACAAACCCTAGCTTGATGCTAGGATGCTTGTTTACATCCTTGCTTGGTTTCTTGCCTACTTGGAATACTTCCAGAAAGCAATGTTGATTATAAAAATGACTTGCTTGCTTGCTTTTTTGCATGCTTGCTTGCCTAATTGCCTTATTGCTTTCCTGTTTGCATGCTTCCAGAAAAAAGCAATGTTGATTGTAATATTTACTTGCTTGTTTACATCCTTGCTTGGTTTCTTGCCTACTTAATTGCTTGCATGGAATACTTTCAGAAAGCAGTGTTGATTTTAAAAAGTACTTGCTTACTTTTTTACATGCTTCCTTGCTTGCTTGATTACTTGCTTACTTGCATGCATCCAAAAAGCAATTTTAAAATGACTTGCTTACTTGCTTGTTTACATGCTTGTTTGCTTATTTACTTGCCTACTTACTTGCTTGCCAACTTGCTTTCTTGCCTACTCACTTGTTTACATGCGTCCAGAAAGCAATGATTATAAAAATTACTTGCTTGCTTATTTACTTGCTTGGAAAACTACCTGAAAGGAGTGTTGATTATAAAAAGAACTTGCTAACTTGTTTACATGCTTGCTTCCTTGCTTTCTTGCCTAACTGCTTACTTGACAGCTTAATTGCCTGCTTGCTTACTTGGTTTCTTATTTACTCGCTTACTTGCTTGTTCCGTTACATGGTTACTTGCTTGCTTGCTGTCTTGCCTACTTACATGCATGCTTACTTATTTGCCTACTTGTTTGCTTACTTGCCTACTTAATTGCCAACTTATTTGTTTACATGTGTGCTTGCTTGCTTGATTTCTTGCCTACTTACGTGCATGCGTCCAGAAAGCAATGTTTATAAAATTAAATTAAAACTTGCTTGCTTAGTTACTGTACATGCTTGCTTGCTTATTTACTTGCCTACTTGCTTGCTTGTCTATTGCTTGCTTGCCTACTTGCTTGCCTGCCTACTTGCTTGTTTACAAACACCCAGAAAACAATGATTCTAAAATTACTTGCTTCTTTACTTGCTTGCCAACTCACTGGTTTACATGTGTCAAGAAAGCAATGACTGTAAAAATGATTTGCCTTCTTATTTACATGCTTGCTTGCCTATTTATTTACTTTCCTGCCTAATTGCCTACTTACTTGCGTACTTGTTTGCATGCTTGCTTGGTTGGAATACTTCCTGAAAGGAATGTTGATTATAAAAAGAACTTACTTGTTTGCATGCATGCTTGCTTCCTTGCCAAACTGCTTACTTGACAGCTTAATTGTCTGACTGCTTGTTTGGTTTCTTACTAACTCGCTTGATTGCTGGCTTGTTTGTTTGTTTACATGGTTGCTTGGTTTCTTTCCTACTTGCTTTTTTGCCAACTTACTTGCCTGCCTACTTACTTGCTTGCCTACTTACTTGTTTCCATGCATGCTTGCTTGTTTGCCTATTTACTTGCATGCGTCCAGAAAGCAATGCTTATAAAATTACTTGTTTGCTTGTTTACTTGCTTGCTTGTCTATTTACTTGCCTACTTACTTGCCTGCCTACTTGCTTGTTTACATGCGTCCAGAAAACAATGATTATAAAAAATACTTGCTTCTTTACTTGCTTGACAACTTACTTGTTTTCATGTGTTAAGCAATATATAAAAATTACTATATACTATAAAATGTACTTCCTTACTTGTTTATATGCTGGCTTGCTTATTTACTTGTCTGCTTAATTGCCTACTTACTTTTTTACTTATTTGCATGGTTGTTTCCTTGCTTAACTAATTGCTTGCTTGTTTGTTTACATGGTTGCTTGCATCCTTGCCTACTTGCTTTCTTACTTGCTTGCTTGCATACTTGCCAACTTACTTGCTTGCCTACTTGCTTGTTTACATGTGTGCTTGCTTGGCTACTTACTTGCATGCGTCCAGAAAGCAATGTTTATAAAATTACTTGCTTGCTTGTTTACTTGTTTGCCTAGTTACTTGCTTGCCTGCCAACTTGTTAGTTTACATGTGTCAAGAAAGCAATGACTATAAAAAATACTTGCTTCCTTAATTGTTTACATGCTTGCTTGCTTATTTACTTGCCTGTTTAACTGCCTACTTGCCTACTTGTTTGCATGCTTGCTTGCTTACCTAATTGCTTACTTGCCAACTTGCTTGCTTGCTTGCAAAACTACTTGAAAGAAAAGTTGATTATAATAAGAACTTGCTCGTTTACATACTTGTTTTCTTCCTTGCCTAACTGCTCGCTAGATAGCTTAAATGCCCGATTGCTTACTTGGATTTTTACTTACTCGCTTACTTGCCTGCTTGCTTGCTTACTTGGTTTCCTGCTTGCTTGCTTGCTTGTTTACATGGTTGCTTGCTTTCTTTCTTGCCTGCTTACTTGCACCATAATAAAAATAAATAAAATAGAACAGAAAAGTGCCAGCCATATTATGCAAAGAGATGGAGAAACTGAAAGCCCTATTGAAAGCCTCTACCTAAATTATAAAGCAAGAAATAAAATGCAATTCATTAAAGTGCTAAATTACCAATACAAACATATAAAACTACACATAATTTAATTACAATGTCACACAAAAAATACAATAAAAACTAAATTAGTCATACCATATGTAGAATTTAAAAAATAAATATGAAAATAAATGAAATTTTTTATTTTATTTTTTAAAACTGTATAAAAAGCAACCTGTTTTTTGCAGTATGGGATGATAAATAATTCCATATTTTAATACCTTTAAATCACATTAAATATTTGCTACTTTCTTGAACTGAAAATTGAAAACAGAAGAGTAAAATAGCAGCGAACCTGACAATTTACTTTAAAACACATTCTGAATTGCTCTGGCATGTTTCCCTTAACTTGATAGCATTGATCCATTTTCTGCATGCCAGAGGAGCTGAACGTGGATGTTAGTTGTGTTACAATGTAAAATCGGTATTTGAGTTTTATATCAGACAGCAGACGGTGAGGCAGCTCTGTCGCTTTTAGAGCCATCAACAGTAACAGTGGAAATAGCTCAGGACAGTGAATAAGTAGCCAGATCGCTGCTCTACATTTTCTTTCTGCTCCTCCGTCCTGACGTTTTCATAACCTATTTATCGTTACATCTGTACGTGCATAAATGTACAGGCTGATCTATTTGGAGAGACATTCAGAGAGCTTGGAAAAATCATGCATGTTGGATGGCACTGTCTAAGATCATCAAGCACCATCAGGGTTATATGACATTTATTTTACTAGAACAACAAACTAACAACATTTTTACTAAAGGTTATACGATATTATTCTCACTGGCAATTTTAGCACAGATGACTTTAACTAAAAACAAAGTACAAAATACTGTTTCACGAACTTCATTCATTTAAATAAATTTTAAAATCCATTCTTGAATAAAGTTTTTTTTTGTGCTATTTTGACACTTTTATGTGGCATTAAAAAGTGTAATTAAATAAAAATTTGCTTATTAGAATGAAATGAAAATGATAAACTTTGCTTTGCCAATTAAATCAGATAAATTAAGGGTAAATGTTCACAATACAGAACACACAGTTAAAGTAAATTAATGTATTAACAACCATGAACAATACTTGTACAGAACTTATCAATCATATTTGAACATTTCCTAATTTAAACTTATTTTTAAGCTTTAATATTTAGGCATTTTACCATTAATTAACATTACCAAATAATTAACAATTAAATGAACATTACCAAATAATTAACAATTAAATGAACATTACCAAATAATTAACAATTAAATGAACAGTACCAAATAATTAACAATTAAATGAACAGTACCAAATAATTAACAATTAAATGAACAGTATTTCCACTAGCTAACATCAACAAACGTGAATATTGTAATAAACAGTTTTTCATTGTTTGTTCAGTAAATAAATTAACTAACATTACACAAAATTTCTGCAAACTATTGCGAGTAGCTTGTAGAAAGATACCCAAAACATTTGACCAAAGATATACAGTTTAAAAGCGAAGCTCAAAAAATACCAAGAAAATGTATGTACACTTTTGACTCTCTAGAAATTATTTTTTTAAAAATTCTCCTCAAAAAAATTCTCTTATTATTCTGGCATTTAGCAAATATAAATCATTTAGGTAATCCTAAAATACCTAAAATAGACCTAAAATAGTAATTGTTTAGTATGATTTACCATCAGACATTTTTTAAAAAAATGATTACGTTACTTTTTTTTTAAAGAGTGTATGTAAACTTCTGGTTTCAACTGTACATGTATTTACAGAAACATCTGTGGTGAAATATACCAAGGGTGCCAAAAATTCTATGATACATTACAAACCTCATAGATGGTGTTACTAAAAATAGGAGCAAACACAAGCAAGAGAAAAAGCTTGTGAAAAGGCGGAATAAAGCCTGAGAAGCAGGTGGCAGAGATCAGCACTCACCACTCCCTCAGTGTCGGTCATGTCAGGCGGAGCCAGCAGGGACTGTACCATAAACTTGTGTTTGCTTTTCTCATTCGGGTCATAATCGAAGGGCTGCAGCATCACTGTGAAGACAAGCACACACAAGAACATGGATACATTATTTATTTATTATTTTGGAGAGGAGGACAGGAAAAAAGGAGGAAATAATGGAGGGGATTTTGGGTCTACATACATAGTTAAAGTCAGAATTATTAGTCTTGAATTATTAAAATCAGCAAACAACAACATCAGCGGAATATCACATGTAGTCAATGTTGAGCTTTTAAGCGAATTCTAATAACGTTCGCCCTAAAAAATAACTCAAGAGGTCTCTTATCAGTACATAGTTTAATACATTGTTGTAACTTAAACATTCTAAATTCCTGTTTAGATTAAAACTTTTAAGTTGTCAGAATAATTAGTTTTCACAACAGGAAAATATTGATCATTACATCAGCAAAAAAATGTGGCTAATTTAAATGTAAACCTGTCGGTCAATTAGTTTGAAACAATATTTAACTTTTAGCAACCCAAATAAATTAGGTTAATAACTCCATTTTTCCACACAGATGGAGTTCTGGATTTTAAAGCTCCTCCCCCTTTGAACAAGCAAGAAGCAAGTCCGGACAAGTTTTAGGACAAGTTTTTAGACTGTTTGGCACAAAGGACATTTAAGGGTGAGATATCGGAGTTGTATTTAATTTTCAAATCAATTTTCTCCATTCCACTAGAGTGTTGGCTACTCCTGGTAAATACAGTTGATGCTTTCTGACTCGAAAAAGTTTTTTTTTTGCTTTACAAGAATACACAAGAATTTGAGGAGGACCTTGAAAGGCAAGTGATGACAATTGCCATCATCGTTGATCAGTATACTTTGCAATTGAACCACAAGACATGAGAATGGCATGAGAATGAAAATCATGAATGGAATGGATGTCAAAGTGTTGTGCTCTGCTGATGGCCATAATATATGCTTTGAATCTAGGCTACCTCAAGGAACTTAAACATACTTGGGAAGTTTCTCGAATTTGATGAAAACCAGTGCAAAAGTAATGTGTCTCAAGAACATTTATTTTCTGAAGTCTACTTATTTCAGAGCAGATTTTGCTCTTTATGTTGCACTTTGTTGTTTTGTATTTTTAAGTTTACACACTGATGTTTTTCTTGTTATTTTTCATACAGTTTATATGGGACAGAACACATTTTTGTTTCGTTAAATACTGAAAAACTGTAAAAAATAAATAGAAAAATCAAAAATTACAGGAAAACAAAAATGTTGTTGTTGAATAAATTTCTTACAAGAAACTAAAAATTCAGCTAATTAATTTATTTGAGGTTCTAAACTTTAAAACTTGCATGTATAATTATGATAATTATGTGCATAACACTGGATTTATTTAAAAAAAAAAACTTAATTTTTTGAGTACTAAATTTAAAAAACAATTTAAAAAAGGGCTTTTATTGAAGAGGAAAAGGTCATTTGGCTGACATAATAATGTTTGTTGTCTAAACTTTTTGTTAGATGTTGTCGTAACTTGAATATATTGATGCAAACTGTTGCATTATTTTTTGTTGTTTGGTCTAAGCAATATTATTTAGAGTGTACATTTGTGCAGTGAGCAGTGAAAAGTTTTTTCTAGTGATTTTTATCTCTGTTTAGTTAAAATAAGCAAAATGTCAAAATTTAAAAAGTATTTAGATATCTGATTGATCAAAAAATGACTATCGAAATAATTGTAACGAGAAATTGTGAGCTTTTTTATGTGCTTACTCAAATGCGCATCAAAATAGGTAGATGAAAACATAGCTACTGTCATCAAAACTGGAGCTTATAAACAACAACAGAACTAATCATTTTCATTTATTAATTTTACTAAGTTTTTCAAATAAATTATAGCCAAATCATTTGATTGTTTTGTAAACTAGCAACATTTCAACCTTTTTTCTAACCCGTCTAGCTATGTTTGTTCATGTTAAAAACAAATAAAACAAAAAAAACGTCTCTCGTTTGTCATTACGTGTGGTGATTTGGGTCACGTGATAACTATTTTGCTTTTCCAAACTTCTGTTAAGGGCACATAAGTGCGTATAAATATATTGTGGGACTTTTCAAGGCGCAAACGTTTCAGTGCACTGGAAGAGTTTTACGATTGAGAAAGTGCTTAAAAATGGCTGGTGACTTGATCAGTGCACTGACTACTGAACGAAGGAGCTGATTGAGACGCACCCCGATTCAAACCTATACTGCCTGCATCAAATAAAATTTCCATATTTTACAGAACAAGGAAGGACTAAACGTCATAACATTCAAACTTCCAGTACAGTCTAAATGTGCTAAAATATTAGTTCGCAAAGCATCCATAATATACAAAAATGACATTACTCTGCAACAAAAAGATTTAGCAATTCCTTTCATGCGCTCCGATTACAAATGTTTCTGATAAAACTTCAGCGACCCAGAAGAATAATTTTCTTACAGCTACTAAACAGTGTTTTTTTCCCAAAAACAAAAATTTTTAATAATAAAATAAACATAAAATACAAAGAATAAAATTATTAAAAAGTGTTAAAACAAAAGAAAGACATAATAGTATGATCTGCCTGATGTAGCACAGTGCTCCTTCAGTAAAGGCACAGCTAAACAAATGTGCTTTAAGTCTTGATTTGAATGTGGGTAATGTTGGAACTAGGCATGGGACGATAATCATTTTCAAGGTAGACCGTGGTTTGGAAAAGTCAAGGTTTTGAAACCGCCAAGATTTTTCTGTAATACCATTCCTGAGGTATGTGTAAGATTTTTTTGTTTGTTTGTTTTTTAGTACAACATTATCTCCAGTAGAAAAGATATCCAAAGATGTCGTTTTAAATTGTAAAGAAATCTGTGTTTTTGAAACTAATGAAGACAGCAGAAGTCAATAATTCATTTTCATTATTTAGCCTGACATGTTTACTGATTTAACATCTTTTAAATCTTTCAAAAAATATAATATATTGTTTTCAATGAGGATTTTTTATTTTTTTTTTACTCAGACATTTAAAAAGAATATATTTTAGAGCAGTAATCACAATACCGTGATATTTTTATCCAAGGTTATCATTCCGTTAAAATCTTATACCAGCCCATGCCTAGTTGGAGCTCATCTGATCATTTCCGAAAGCTGATTCCAGCATATTCAAGAGAGATTCAACCTAGTACTGTCTGCATCAACAATAATTTCTGTATTTTACAAGAACAAGAAAGGAGCAAACGTCATAGCATAAAAACGTCCAGTACAATCTCCAAATGTGATAAAATATTTGTCCATATTTCACAGAAATGACATTACCCTGTAGCAAAAACATTTAGCCATTGCTTTCAAGAGCTCCGACTACAAACGTTTCTGATAAAACTTCAGCGACCCCAGAAGGGTAATTTCTCTTACAGCTCCTAAACAGTGTTTTTCACGTTAATAATAACACATTCAGCCTTTAACTCGAACCAGGTGCTAGTGTGAGGAAGTTCACGTCTGCAACCCCATCAGCACCATCCAAAGAAGGTTATTTGATGTCATTCCAATGAGCAAAAGCTAATTTAGAGCTGTTAGCATGATTTACAATGATCACTTTCTTATGGCTGGCGTGCGAGGACTCTGGCATGGTTGAAATCTGAAGGCCGATTTTCCCCCCGTCGCCCTTTTAAAAGACAAAATTCGGATTCAAACGAGTCGGGGGTTAATGTGGGTGCGTGATTTTGGAAAACTATTGCTAAGTTTCATTAAAAACAAATGATCTCTTAATTTCAAAGGCTCTCTCAGATGTGGCTACTACACTGAAGGTGCAAGCCAACTTCCCCCCGCGAGTCAAAAACCTCACTCCGGTTTTGTGTGCCATTATGGCAATCAAGCAACGTCGATATAGCAAACTGAAAACAGACGCCTGAGACAGATTGGGAATGTCCTGTTTTGTCGGTCTTGATCTTTGCACTTGAAAGAATTGCGTTTGACTATCAGCATCAAGGTTATTTTTACATGCATCTGTGGAGGAAGAGGGCTTAAATGAATCCTGACATGGCTTTATTTGTACAGTTCACATTAGTAATATTAGTAAAAAAATATGTGTGGTATGTAGAGATTCAGATTTCTCACACATGGCAAAACCCTTGACCTAATATGTAGGGAAAGTCAAAGCATCAGTTCAAGTTCACGAGTTTTTTTTTTTCATTGATGAAATGCAATGTTATGTTATTAAACTGACATATATAGGCTATGTATAGAGTATAATACGTTAATTAGGACAAACAAAATAATGAAATAAACAATAGTGAACAATATTAACATGTAAATGTCCTATATTTAACTGTTTACAAAATTGCAGCACAGCTTCAGCTTTCACATAACAGGTATACATTTACTGGCCACATTATTAGGTACACCTGTCCAACTGCTTTTTAACTCAAATTTCTAATCAGCCAATCACATGGTTGCAACTCAATGCATTTAGAAATGTAAACATGGTCAAGACGATCTGCTGCAGTCCAAACTGAGCATCAGAATAGGGAAGAAAGATGATTTAAATGACTTCATGACCAGCAGGAAACTGAGGCTACAATTAGCACACCAAAACTGGACAATAGAAGATTGGAAAAGCGTTGTCTGGTCTCAGTCTTGATTTCTGCTGCAACATTCTGATGGTAGGGTCAAAATTTGGCGTCAACAACATGAAAGCATGGATCCCTTCTACTTTGTATCAATGGTTCAGGCTGGTGGTGGTGGTGCAATGATACGGGGAATATTTTCTTGGGAGACTTTGGGCCCATTATCAATTGAGCATCATGTCATTGCCACAGCTTACCCGAGTATTGTTGCTGACCATCTCCATCCCTTTATAACCACAGTGTACCCATCTTTTGATGGCTATTTCCAGCAAGATAACACGTCATATCATATAGCGCAAATCATCTCAGACTGGTATCTTGGACATGACAATGAGTTCACTATACTCAAAAAGCCTCCACAGTCACCAAAGCTCAATCCAATAGAGCACCTTTGAGATGTGTTGGAACGGGAGATTCGCATCATGGATGTGCAGCTGACAAATCTGCAGCAACTGCGTGATGTTATCCAGTACCTTTCCAGTATCTTGTTGAATCTATGCCACGTAGGATTAAGGCAGTTTTGAAGGCAAAAGGGCAGTAAGGTGTACCTAATAAAGTGGCCGGTGAGTGTATCATTTTAACAATATATTTCAATGCAATATTTTTAAATGAATGCACTTTAAACTGTCTTGTCAAAATACAAATTTACAAATATTTTAAATTAAATAAATACAGCAATGACAAGCACTCCTTCAAAAATATTTCAATTAAAATCACCAATCTACAATTTTTTATTGTGAGTGTATATCGAATTTCATAGCAACGACTTCAGTTTAAGATCAAAATAACAAAAATGTCTATTCTTTAGACTGAAACAAGCAGATTTAATTTCAAACTATGTGAATTAGTAAGAACAGACTTCTTGACATTTTTCCTGACGTTCAGACTGCGATCCGCTGAACAGATTTCAGTTGGATATGCCAAATATGTTGAGATTTTTTCTTTTTTCTGCTTGTCTAAACAAAACCAGTGACTATCCAGCGTAAGAATGAAAGGTTCTTGTTCTGAACAATAAAACAGGCGGCTCCTCGTGGACTGACTGACAGCTCTTCCTGGCAGATCCCAAATGACAGAATCCAAGAGCAAGGCAGTGATTTAATGATTGTTAAAGCAGAAGAGCATGCTTTCTTTAACAAAGAACATCTTTATGTGATGCTTCAATCTGAAGGATATGGAAAATGTTAGTCTTAAGATGGCTGGAAAGTTACAGAGAAGATAAACCAAAGCAATCTGTAATCGTTCTCCAAATATTTGGCCATTTTACAGTTTTGTCTATTATGATAGCTGTCAGGCTGTTATTATGACTCCCAATTTTTGTTGTGTTGTGGACAAGAAACATTATGGTGTTGCTTCCCAACCAATTTCATGTGAAGACGTGAATTTGAATGTCATCACATGTGAAAATTAAATGTAAAACACGAGAACTTTCTGAAACTAGGGATGGGTTCCAAAAGTCGGTATTTTATCATAGCTGGTGCTAAATATAAAAGACCAAAGTATTGATGAGCTTTGATGTTAGCGGTTCTGCTATTACTACAGGAGAATTAAAGCTATCTAAACTTTACCTATAGCAGCATAATTTAACTCGCCAACCTTTTTTAATTTGCAATATTTGATATTCGTTTGCACTGTTGGCAATCTCACGTGAGAAATGCTTATGTTTCCGCCCTATAGTCCAACGACGAGTGAGTCGAGAATAAAAACCTTCACAGTTCTCAGCTGTCACGCGCACTCAGTGGAAACTTGCACTGCGGATCCAGGCGAAAGTATAAATCAGCCTGTACACAGAGCTTGCTCATGCCAAACACGAGACTCGCGAGGATGGCGATAGCTGAGAGAACTAAGCGGTCAAGATTATGGTTGTATTTTCCGAGTGAACACCGAAAATGCTCGGTGCAACAAACACAACAAGTTGTTTTCTTGTAAAAGTGGAAACAAAAGCAATCTGGCCAAGCATCTTACAAAGTGCATTAAAAGCGACAGACAAATGCAGTTTTCGACTGCCTAGCTGCAGTACCAACCTTACATGTTTCACATAATGAACTAATGCTATTAGTCAATTACACAAGGTCTCTCTGAATTAGTATAATATTAATAGTTTAATAAACACACATCCAGTTACATTTAAAAAAAATAATAATTCTGTAGCAGGCTTAATAAAACTTAAACAAAACATTAAAAATGCTTTTAAATCACTGTATTTACAAATAAATAAATAATAAAATATGAAATTATTAAAAAAAAAAACAGTTCCATTAAGTTCCATTAAAAAAATTACAAAAAGTACTGATAAAAGTACAGAACCAATAAGTATCGATAATTGTATCGATAAAAGTAGCAATAGTGTTAAAACCTTAACGTTACCCATCCCTAATTTAAACCATATGTGAAATGAAGATGAGAATTGTGTGTTTTTGGAACATTTATTTGTGAATCCCGTGCGATCCCATGTAAAGCACATGTGAAATTCATGTGACTTCTGTAAGGGAATCTCTGCTTATGTACTGTCAACGAGTAAGCAGGACTAGTGACTTACTACAAAACAAAAATGCAAATAAACAACGTTTCCATCCAAAGTCGCGAATTAAACTTCGCTAAAATAGTCGCAAAAATAAAATCTTGTATAAAACGTTTGCGAATAAATCCCCGTTTTCATTCAATCAGTTAAAAATGTAATTTGCTGCAGTAGGAGACAGCATTGTCTTTTTTCTTATGTAATAATTTACTTGCGACTCAGAATGCAAAACACAATGAATGTGCGGTGGGATTTGGAGGCGCAATATGCTCTTTGGGAGCGCAGATGCTCAAGGCATTTCTGGAGGTAAAAATACTCAACCACTTTGATGACAGACTTTGGCTGAGGGATTGCAGAATGATCAAAATACATTAAGATGTTCTACAGTGTAGTCGGTCCACTGATTTGTCCAATAATGCTCTCCCAACCAACCCATTTTTGGCATCATATGATCTGCTAAAACAAAAATCACATGACTTTTTTGAGACCAATTCTGGAATTCATTCGGTAAATGTGTTTATGCATATTTTTTTAATCGGAGTTTATACTTCTCAGTCAGAACAAGCTTTTTATGTGCTTTTTCTAAATGTATGAGCATTTCTGCATTTCCATTAACCATTTTTTAGGTGATATTACAAAATGATCATAAAAATAGGTGGCTTTCAAGTATAAAACATATACCCAATATATGTTTTTCAGAAAAACCCAATGGCATAATTCCACCAAGCTGCACCAATACTGTAGTCTCTTTCATTTCACTCTGTTTGAATCATTTGTATGCAGAAGCTTCTGTGCTCCTATTGGTCAGTATCTCATGTGACAAAACTCATAGTGGAGGACCGAAGCTAAACTTAAGCTCGTGTTTCTCTTGGGCATCCCAGATGTACAATTGGCTCTAGTCCAACATGACAAACTATACATAATAAAACAATCCAGGGCCCCAGACTAACATTTGAGAGCACTGGGAGCAGAGCCAGCAAGTTCCAATACTTGATTTGGTAGCACTGCACATGTAATAACATTTTTATGCAGAAATGTTATATCTCCTAAACTTGACAGTAGCTTGAGTTGAGAGTAGCAGTAGAAATCCATATGTAAATTTATTTCTTCACAAAAAACGTAACATCTGTAAAAATTCTAACAGCCTTATATTATACAATTGCAGATCAAGATAACTACAAGCCTAACAATCTCACAAACATAGCAAAAAAAGTAGCTTAACATTATTTTCTATGCAATTCATCATGAAAAACAATAGCTTAATGTACGCATGAACCGGAAGTTGCGACTGCTTTTTTTCCTCCAGATTGTGACACTATTACTATAAAAACAGAATAATAAATGAGAAAACAGTGGGTGTGGCTTGTTTTTTTCTACTGCGAGCTGATTGGATATAATATAGTAGGCATTTCATTCAGAAAGATTGAGAAAAGGGTTTTAAAACAGTCATTACAACCTAACAGACATCTCCTCCTCACCATTTCTGTTTGTCAAAACTGACAGTTGGAAGGGTGTGGTTAAGTATGTTAGCCACGCCCAATACCCAGACAGACGTAATCTGAGAATTTAAATGAAAACAAACAGAAAGTGCCTTTTCAGATTCAATTTGTTTCTTAATGATATGCACAGGCAAATTGTTCAACACAAAACTAGCAATGTGAGCTAACAAATTCAGGGCTTCTGGTAGTACCTAGAATAGCAAAGTTGAGTAAGGTAGGTCGAGCCTTCTCCTTTATGGCTCCTAAACTCTGGAATAGCCTTCCTGATAACGTCCGAGGCTCTGACACACTCTCTTAGTTCAAAACTAGATTAAAGACCTATCTGTTTAGTAAAGCATACACTCAATGCATCACTTAGCGGGTTTCAACACAAGTTTCTACATCTTGTTTATATACACTATGAACAGCAGCTACGCTAATTATTCTCTTTATTCTCCATTTCCATCTGGGGATACTCATCCCGAGGTGCTCAGATTATGCAGTCACTGATTGGACCCAAGACCAGCGACGAGATGATCCCAAGGTGTCCATATCCGGGACCAGGCCGTATCCTGAGCTGCTGCTGCGCTGTTGGCCATGGGGGATTGGAGAGCATGAGACTGATTCCAGTGATGCTCCAGGGACAGACGAGTCTTCGCTGAGGCCAGCTTCCAGCCTCCTCTGCTGAGACTGCAGCTCTGCACAAGACTTTTGCCCAGCGGAGAAATTAAAACGGTCATGCCGAACTGAGTCTGGTTCTCTCAAGGTTTTTTTTCTTCTTCACTCTCCTATTGGTGAAGTTTTTTTTCCCTCTCCGCTGTCGCCACTGGCTTGCATGGTTCAGGATCTGAAAAGCTACTCATCGGTGAATTTGCTCTTCAGTGTTTGGACTCTCAATAATGACTTCAAACCACAGTGAACTGAGCTAAACTGAACTGAACTTAAACACTAAAAACTGAACTCCCCTGATCCAGTTACTATGACCATTTATGTGAAGCTGCTTTGACACAATCTACATTGTAAAAGCGCTATACAAATAAAGCTGAATTGAATTGAATATGGTTAGTTTTGATTTCATTTAGACTTTAAAGACATTTAGAAGAAATTCAAATGCACAACTAATATTACTTGTTTACAAAAATACTCTTGCATAATTGTCTTACAAAATTATCCCACATATTCTCTTAATATTATTAATAAAAAAATTAATATAATGCAATTTGTTGCTATTACTCCACATTTCTGTCAGTGGTACTACAATTAAACCAACAGGTGATTTTTTTTTTCAATCAAAAATCTTCCAACCTTATAATTGTTGAATAGGTTTTTTTGTTTTGAGGAAAATGTTGGTGTGCTTTCATTTGGCTTTACACAGGTTGTACTGTATCAGAGATCTCTCTAACAAACTCAAACGCTACTTACTGGATTTTACATGTAAACGACTGGTCTGGTGAAACGTTTTCTTAGGCTGCAGATGTATTTCAAACACGACAGAAAGTCATTTTTCATCAGTTCAACATCAGTATGATGGTATTGGCAGCACCATAGCCTCAAACAAAATTTAGTCAGGTAAAAGGTCACAAAATACAAGTGGCAGAAGTCTGGAGCCCTGCAATTGATTTTTACATCGTGATGTCCATGGTTTACGAATCACCCACACACCCTAAATCAAATGGATGATGCCAAAAACTGGGCTCATATTAAGCTCTCAAGCATGCAGACTGTTTATCAGATATCTCTATAATGCATATCTTCACTGAATGTCTTTCGAAATCTCAGTTTTTTGCTTTGAAAGTAAGCGCATTTGGCACACACTCCTACTTTACACAGATTTTACGAGCTGTCTGCACAAACTGTTCTTGTATTCTTAATAGAGAACTATTTCTAATCATGTTGAGCTTGTGTGTGTGTGGCCATCTTTCGGGCTGTTGTCAACTGCATAATAACAAATGTTGCCTTTGGTCAAGTGAATTCATGCGACAGCTCTGGTCATCTAAAGCAGAAACCACATCAAAACACCTGACCGCCGACAATCATTCCTCTGCGTAATTAAACTGAATCCCTGGAGATGAAAAGCGAACAACTCCATTAATTATGAAACATGACCTCGGAATCCCCTCGGCAAAAACCTAAATGGAGAGCAGGAGAGAAATGTGAGGAAATCCAGACAGCACTAATGCTTTAGGAAGACACACCTAGCTTTCAAAAGCAGAGGTTTTGAGTCATGGCAGGGTATTGATAAGTGTAATCGCTGTGCAATTTGATATCGCCATGGCAGGATAATGTGAACAACATTCAATTAACCTTAATCAACTGTGTTTAGCCCAAAGGTCATGGTGTCTGCACCTTGTCTGATGCGATGTGCAGCTAAAGAAATATTCTGGGATAAAAATAGCATGTCGTGCAATGGGTAACTGCAGGAAATGATTCTGACATGATGTTTATGGCATTGTATACGTTTATGGTTATTATATTACAAATGTAATAAAATACCCATTTTAAAATACACAAACTTTTATGTAATTAATATCAATTTAAATAGAATTTTTATAATATGACGTTATTATAGATAGAGAAAGACGAATATATACGCAGATAGACTAACAGATATATTGACTAACAGATATATTGACTAACAGATATATGGACGGACGGACGGACAGACAGATAGATAGATAGTTGACAGATGGTTAGACAGATGGTTAGACAGACGGATAGACAGACAGACAGACAGACAGACAGACAGACAGACAGACAGACAGACAGACAGACAGATAGACAGATAGATAGATAGATAGATAGATAGATAGATAGATAGATAGATAGATAGATAGATAGTTGACAGATGGTTAGACAGACAGACAGATAGACAGACGGACAGATAGACAGACGGACAGATAGACAGACGGACAGATAGACAGACGGACAGATAGACGGATAGATAAACGGACAGATAGACAGATAGACAGACAGATAGATAGATAGATAGATAGATAGATAGATAGATAGATAGATAGATAGATAGATAGATAGATAGATAGATAGATAGATAGATAGATAGATGAAGACCTTTTAGATTCAAGTTCTTCTAGACTGAGCGTTTAGTCTTCAGATAATGTTACAGTGGAAAAAATACAGTACAAATGACTCGACAGAGGCAGAGTTTCTTCAATCACAGCAGATTCACGAGGGATTCAGAGTCTAAAGTTGCTCCTATTGAACTTTCAACAAGTAAGTTCCAAAGGCAGACTGACAGTGATGTCTGAGGGCGGGTGGAGACGCAAGGCTTGTCTCATCGGTCTGGATAAAAGTCAAAACCCCATTAAGAGAAATCCATTGTGTATCCCCTACAATAAACACGCCAGGGACGACTTAAAAACTAGTCTGTCATTGATTCACATACCAGTCAAGGCAAACTGAGTCATAGTACTTGTACACGCTGACAGGGAGCAGGCATCTCACCATGGAGAGGAATCACCAAACACTGGAATAAACCCGGATAATGAGAGCGATTGAAGAACATCCGTGAGACTGAGATTTCAAACGAGTTGAGTTATTAGAGAAAAGACTCAGAGGCCAACAACTGGTGTTACTAAAATATCTCTCGGTTATGTAAAGACTTCAGTCAGGCACAAAAGAGCAGTTGGGTATTGGATATAAAGGTGGTGAAACATAAACATTTCCTGCATTTTGCCAACTGGCTTCACACGTATGAGCTTATTTCAATAAAATTTAAATTTTCTCAACTTTCATTTAAATAGTTTTATTACTTTATTTCATTATTTTAATAATTTTAGGTTTAGATTTAAAGTTTCTAGTATATTTCTGGTTTAAAATTTTCATTTAAGTATTTTAAAACCCACATTTTTTATTAATAATTATTAAACATCCTGCTAATCACTTTGAAAAAAATTCATTTATTTTTACCCTTGTTTTAATTTTAGATTTTTTTGTGTTTTTTTTTTTTATTTAAATTGTTATTATTTTATTTATATTAGCTACACTTACTGTCCACTTTATTAGGTACACCTTACTAGTACCGGGTTGGACCCCCTTTTATCCTCAGAACTGCCTTAATCCTTTGTGGCATAAATTTAACAAGGTACTGGAAAAATTCCTCAGAGATTTAGATCCTTATTGACATGATAGCATCACACAGTTGCTGCAGATTTGTAAGCTGAACATCCATGATGTGAATCTCCCGTTTTAGCACATCCCAAAAGTGCCCCATTGGATTGAGATCTGGTGACTGTAGAGGCCAAATAAGTACAGTGAACTCCTTGTCATGTTCACGAATCCAGTCTGAGATGATTTGCACTTTATGAAATGACGTGTTATCCTACTGAAAGTAGCCATCAAAAGATGGGTACACTGTGATCATAAAGGGATGAACATGGTCAGCAACAATACTCAGGTAGGCTGTGGCATTGACACAATGCTCAATTGGTACTAATGGACCCAAAGTGTAACAAGAATATATCCCCCACATACACCACCACCACCAGCCTGTATCAACTGTTGATACAAGGCAGGATAATTCCATGATTTTGCTGTGTTGATGCCAAATTCTGACCCTACCATCTGAATGTTGCAGCAAAAAATCAAGACTCAGACCAGGCAACGTTTTTCCAAGCTTCTATTGTCCAATTTTGGTGAGCCTGTGTGAGTTGTAGCCTCAGTTTCCTGTTCTTAGCTGACAGGAGTAGCACCTGGTGTGGTCTCCTGCTGCTGTAGCCCATTTGCACCCACTATTTCCTCTTTTTCAGATCATTCTCTGTAAACCCTAGAAATGGTTGTGTGTGAAAATCTCAGTAGATTAGCAGTTTCTGAAATACTCAGACCAGCCCATCTGGCATCAACAACCATGCCACATTCAAAGTCACCTTAATCATCTTTCTTCCCCATTCTGATGCTTAGTTTGAACTGCAGCAGATCGTCTTGACCATGTCTACTTGCCTAAATGCATCGAGTTGCAGCCATGTGATTGGCTGATTAATAATCTGAGTTAATAAGCAGTTGCTAAGGTGTACCTAATAAATTTTATTTATGTACGTTTCTCATTTAATATTTAAATTTTTTTAGCTTCATTTTAACACACAAATGTCATTTTATTTTTATCTATTTTTATTTACTTTTATTTAACAATATTTACACTGCTTCCTCTGATCTGAATGCTCAATGCTACAGTTTTTATAGCGCCAGTATGTAACTATTATAATTGTGTTTAATATTACATTATTAAAATTTATACTACATTATTACAATCAAGTTTTTAAACCAATTTTCATTTTATTTATGTATTTAACTACCATAACCGTGCTAATGTCTAGTACTTGTTTTAGTCTTGAGTGAGATTTTGCGTCATTCTCAGCCTTTTGTTCAAAAACAACAATACAAAAGGTGTGTGTTTTTGATGAGAATACTCCCTGTGGCTTCACACATACAGTCACATCATCTTGTTACTGAAACCAAGATGTCGAAGAAAAAAAAAAAGAAAAGAAAAATAGTGTCTGCAGAAAGCAGTAACACTTCTAATAGATACTGAAATCTAGATCCGCACAGACAGAAAATCTCTACAGATATGTCCAGCAGTCAAGCAAACAGACAGACCTGTGACAGAACGTCAGAAAAGATTCAATATTAAACAATTTTTCTCAAAACTCTCCTAAATCCACAACTGCTGATCAATTACCTGATGGAGAAACAATGATTTGATAGCAATGTCATGTTTTTATGGGTCATAAACAAAACAAAATTATACTTCCCTTAATCTACTGACATAGGAAGTCTTAACATTATAGAAATTTCCTGTAAATTTCAGAACTTGCATTCTCGCTAGTCTAAAAACAGCTTATATTGAAGCCAATCTGCCAAAACAACAAGTTCTGGAATTACTACATTATTTAACAACAGTGGCGATGCAGTGGCGATGTAGTTGCTGTCGCCTCACAGCAAGGTCGCTGGTTCGAGCCTCGGCTGTGTCAGTTGGTGTTTCTGTGTGGAGTTTGCATGTTCTCCCCACAATCACGTGGGTTTCCTCCAGGTGCTCCGGTTTCGCCCACAGTCCAAAGACATGCGCTATAAGTAAATTGGATAAGCTAAATTCTTCGTAGTGTTTGAATGTGAATGAGTGTGTATGGATGTTTCCCAGAGATAAGTTGCAGCTGGAAGGGCATCCGCTGCATAAAACATGTGCTGGATAAGTTGGCAGTTCATTCCGCTGTGGCGACCCTGGATTATTAAAGGGATTAAGCCAAAAACGAATGAATGAATGGATGAATTACACAACAGTGCCTCTAAACTCCGCCTCCATAGAGGAAGATCAAAGTCTGCTTCTACATCACTGCTTGTTTGACTCCGCCCTGCTTGTTCAGCTTCATCTGCCTATTAGATTTACTACATTTTTTTAAGGTATGTGGTTGCAAACAATTAATATGGTCTGATTTTAAAAAAACAAATTAAGTTGAACAAAACAAAATTTATTTGTTTGTTTAAAATCAGCCCATATAAATAAATAAAAAAACTGTAGCAAATCCAATGAATCCTTTCTTTGTCTATGTATCTACACTGCAGTAGGTAAAATACCAGAGGTAAAAACAGCTCAGCACAGAAACCAAATGATAAAGATGCTCAGGAGAGAACAAGATGCAAATTTTGAAGAAAAAAAATCTCTTGACATTGGAAAAAAAATGGATGAACTTTATTTTAATAAAGCTCTAGATGCAAAAGTTGGTACTTTATGGACTTCATTTCACTGTAGATCTGCTAACAATCAAGGTGCAATTCAATGCTGGATTTTCAGAAAGACTGAAAGTAAGATGGAGCTGTGGTGAATCTGTTGGATCCTGCAGTCTTAACACACCACACAAGTGTGAGAAACTTTTCATTACGAGACCACCATTGCTTTGTCTGTTATTACAGTTGGATTGATGTGTTCTCAGTATCCATGCATTTTTGACACCAACTGTATTTAGATGTAGGCTCTCAAAAATACAGTTGTAGTCAGAATTATTAGCCCCCTGTGTATTTTTCCCATTTTCTGTTTCAACAAATTTCTAAACACAATAGTTTTAACAACCAATTACTAATAACTGATTTGTTTTATCTTTGCAGTGATGACAGTAAATAATATTTGACTAGATATTTTTCAAGATGCTAGTATTCAGCTTAAAATGACATTTAAAGGCTTAACTAGGTTAATTAGGCAAGTTAGGGTGATTAAGAAAGTCATTTTATAATGATAGTCTGTTCTGTAGACAATTGAAAAAATATTGCTAAAGGGGGCTAATAATATTGACTTTAAAATGTAAAAAAAATATTTTATTCTAGCTGAAATAAAACAAATAAGACTTTCTCCAGAAGAAAAAATAATATAGGAAATACTGTGAAAAAGTCCTTGCTCTGTTAAACATCATTTGAGAAATAAATAAATAAAATAAATAAATAAATAAAATCACAAGAGAGCTAAAAAATTAAATTTTAACTTTTTAAGAAGATGTTTACAGTGTTGGACACAGAGCTGTAGTTTCCAACTTTGGGATCTTAACTTAAAAACAAAGCATAAGCAAATTTAAAATACACAAAACTGTCAGCCAATCACAGCAGTGGTGTTTACTTCAGAATCTACAATTAGAGTCAACTATTCAAATAGTCTTAACTGAATACTTCTATATGAAAAACTCTCATAACATAACTGGACCTCAGAGAACAGTAAAAAGCAAAGGGGGAAATGCAGTACATGGCCCCTTTAAATACTTGGCACTTTGTAACACTGCAGATGGTCACATGACATTTAATGCCGACATCATCATCTTAGTCGAAGCAGTTCTTCCACATTACAAAGATGTGAGTCATGACACTGTTTTTTTTTTAATGTAATGAAGCTGCATCTGCAACATTCACAAAACTCAAACATTTGAGTCACTAAAGCTCTGTCTGAATTAAAGGAAGCAGCGCATGAACACCTGATAATAAAAAGATTTCAGCTTGGCTTATCACAAAATGGGCAAATCAATAAACAATGCTAATGTAAAGTTAACATTATTATCATTATCATCATGATCAAATGACAATCAAACACTAAATATCATTGGAAATAAAATTAAATATAAACTACATGCAATAAAATAGTCATATTATTTAAACTACGTTACCAAGTAAGAATAAACATAGTAAAATAATTTTATACATCTATACGGTCAATATTTATATTATTTGCTTTTTATTATATTAGTAATATTTATTGTTTTGATTGCTTTACAATTAAAATAATGACAATTAATTATTGTCACAACAAGAACAAAACAATTCAAATAAAATGTTAATAATAACAAACTTTAAACTCTCCAACACGCAATATTTGGTATTGGTACTTAAACTGGTTCAAGTTAAAGATTTTGTGCAATAAAAGCCTGATCCATTGCTAATAACATCAACACAACAAACAAATAAGAACTGGGGAAGAACTGGAACACTTGTTTATTACGTTATACCCTGGGGAAAATGCCAGAAATGTTCCAACTATACAAATACTAAACACAAAGACTTTTGGTAAGTAGCAGAAAAGCCATAATTTGAAAATAATTCCAGGTTGTTCCTCTGACAAGGGCTCAATGCATAGGAATTGTACAGCACCATAAATGCCAGAACAAACAGACTGAGAAATAGTACATATCAGGGCTGGATGATAAAACGGTATCGGCAGGGGCGTTGCTAGACATAAAGTTCTACTGGTTTTCTGCGCACATGATGTAGATATGCGTCAGTTTGCTTTTTGATTAAACTACATTGCTTTCACCAGCGTTGGTTCGGTTAGAGAATAACGTCTTTATTCAGGGATTACCACTTCTAATAAATACACTTGCATATAAAGTAAATCATATCTCAGATCATTTACTGGGGCACTGGTGATTTTTACTGGGGCACGTGCCCTAGTAAATTGGGTCTAGCGACACCCCTGGGTATTGGTATTAATTACAAAAACCATTGTCAATAATGATTAAAAAAAGATTGGTATAAAGTTTTGGTATAAAGCTATAGTTTTATTAAAATTGGCACCTTGGAAGAAAAAGCAATAAGCTTAAAAAACATGTACACTTTTCTGAATGCCACAAGCTCCTCAATGCATAGAAATTGTACAGGACAATAAATGCCAGTAAACAGTAACTGAGAAATAGTCCATATCCCAGGGCTGTTGTAACAAAAATAAATTTTTTTGACCTTTTGGGCCAACATTTCACTTTTTTTACTTTAAAAGCTGTTTGCCACTTTCTATGCACTTTCTTTACTAAGTATTATTTTTGTTGTCTTTTTATTTATTTATTTTTTAAAATCTTTTTGCTACTTTTATTGTTGTTTTAGACAAATAGAACTGCAATATAAGGAAGGGCAAATGTAAATTGTATTGTTGTTTTTTTTAATAGTGCTGTCACGATACTGGAATTTGATACAAATCTGTATTTTAAAAAGCCCATTTCCCACTAACGCTTGAGCAGGTTTAACGATTTGTGCATTTTAAAGCCGCAAAGATCAGTCAATTCATCACCGAATCGCTTGTATGTCTGCTCATGAACAGACTAACTGATCTTCATGGCTTTAAAACACTCCAGTGTCCCTGTATCTGCAGTACCATTCAGTAAACAGCTGGAGTTTGGTGAACTGATGACCTTCATGGCCAATCACAGTCGTTTCTGTTAAGCATGTGTACCCAATGGCAAATAAACGCTGTATAAGAACACGCTCAACACTCCATTCCTGCTCAAATGTTTGCGGAAATGGATGTTTTTAAAAATGTCAGTACTGATTGGTATAGAATTCCAGTATCATGACAACACTATTCTGTACAATGACAATAAAGATTCTGATTCTATAGAAAATACACTGTATGGAGAGACTGACGTATGAGTGAAGACTTGATTCACAAAAGTGCAACAAGCATCAAGAAAAATGGACAGAGCATGTCATTGTTAACAATATGTGATGATGTGCTTCAGATGAATTGTGACTTGATTTTGTAACCTCCTATGACAACCTCTTTGTTTCTTCCCACCCCACTTTATTCCTAAATAAAAACTGTAAAAAAAAAAAAAAAAGACAAAGGAGGTGCATTTACCAGAGACATTGATCGAGGTTCCGGCATCAATCACTCCACTGTTTGGCCGCACACAGTATCGGCGTGGTGCAGTCGTCTTTACTTTAAAGCACACATTTCTGTCTGTGGGATTAGCAAGCTTTAGGGTGGTGGTCACCACATCTGTAAACGGACCTGAGGGCAAAAAGAGAAGACAATTAGTTGTTTTTTTTTTTATGTTACATTTTTAAATTCACCGAGATGATGCTATTAAGGTGCTATTATGGTTTACTGCAACAATATCTTAACGTGATGATCAAGAGCCACATCTGCAGCCAGACTGCTTTAAAAGAGCAAATCGATTTACCACTTGTAACCGATTTCACCCCACCTAACCGTAATGATTCAAGACGAATCACATTAGTGGCACATTACAAAATTAGAGATACATCAAAAGGCCAAAAGAGCACAGTATTGTTCTCGATTCTGGCACTCGCTTTACACTGCAGCAAACAATAAGGGGTTTTCAGGAAAATAGAATAAACTGAATTTGTTCTGCTCAAAGGCAGAAGCTATTCAGTTTAATAAGACAGAATCAAATGATTTAAAGACTAAATAGTATTACGACTGAGAAATGACTGCTTTGCTAAATCTTGGGGTTGGTCATTATTATTATTTTTTTTTATCTCTTATAGACCATTTTGTGGGATGTAAACAACAACAATAGTCCCAACGTATCTCCTCAACGCATCTACATTTTTTATTTCTATAGATTCTGAGAATCCAAAATGAGCCACTAATTGATAAATGATGTTATGATAGCTGTTTTAACATGAAGATATGATTGAATTGCCTCTTGTTACAGTTATGAAACAGTTTAATAACAAACAGGAAATGTTCATGGGCCAATGACATGACCATACTGAAATGGTCTATCAGTGTTCCCACACTTTCATAGCCACCAAATTCAAGGACTTTTAAAAAACCTAATAATTTTCAGTTGAGCAATTAAGTAATACACACTTCCAACATATATAGCGGCATGAAAGTCCTTACTGTACTTAACATTACACTTACACCTTATATTTACATTAAAATGTCCTTATGATGATGTTTTGAATGTGTCGTTTTCACAAATGTTGAGCGTTTTAAAGTCATGTTCAATAAACTTTAATACAATCAGATGAATTCAATACTGGTAATATTCAAATCCGGTTTCTGAAGTATTGATAAAATGCAGTATTTGTTATAGTTCATGTATAATAGAATTATAAATAATATATTAGAACATACTTTGTAAATGAAGAATTTCTTAGTTTTTGTTCAGTTTTTGAAAGCAGCACATTACACTTGTTGAAATAACACAATAAACTTTCTATTTAAGCACTTTAAAGAACCTAAGTTTGTTTTAACGTAGTTTCCAGGCCTTGAATTCATGTCTAAAGTTCAAGTATTTTCAAGCATGGGAATCATTTCTTATGCTCAACAAGGTAGCTTTTCCTAGAAACATTGTGCAATATTGTGAAATATTATCAGAATTTAAAGTATGCGTGAACTGGAAGTTGCCGTTTCACTTTTATTTGAGTATGTTGATGTTCTTTCAACTAAAACAGAAGATGGAGTAGTGAGTGGGTGGGGCTTTCATTTTGAGCTTCATTCCCTCATAGCAAATTAATGGTAAGAAGTGCCTGGTTACGAATATTGTGGATGAAGCGTCAAACTGAACTTCACACTCAATCACAGTCATATCTGTTAAGTATGTGAACCCTAGACTGTAAAATATATGGACGTAGTATCCGTGACGTCACCCATAGGTTTCTAAAGAGCGCAAAAGAAGCCACAAGTAGGCGCGGCCAAACGTTGTCATTTTGTTCGCGCGTCATCACACCCACGGCGGGATACCAAACAAGGGCAAAGAGGCGGAGAGTGAGTGGAGCTACAGACACCTGCTGGCATTTAGCTTGGACCTGGTTCAGACAAACTTTACTTTGGGAGAACGCTTAATACTTTATCACCTGTGACTCGTTTGTATTCTGACCACTTGTGCTTGGTTGTACACTATATCAAAGTGTTTAGACTTTTAAAAACACTGCTGTAATACATTGAGCCACTAAACATTGTTCTTATGACGTTTTTCAACAGGAGGAAAACGCGAATTACTTCCAAACACCTCAGATACAGTCTGTGTTAGTTAATGTAAGACTATTGATGAAATCCAGCATAACACTGTATGATAACGCTTCAGATGACTGTTCTAGAGCCTACAGCTAATCAATTCGTCAGATTCTGGAGTGCATTACAGCTCTAAATATTATTATAAACGATAAATGATCTTAAATAAAACAAATACATGTATAGAAAAGGTATATAAGTATATAACTTTACTCACATGGGAAACGGAGGCCACGTGAATGGTTTGTGAGCACAATTAAGTGCAGAGCATGCCATGCCATCTAATAATTGTAGGAAACAAGTCCAAAAGGCAGTTGACTGTGTAAAGCCACATAAAACAATACAGAAATACGATAAATATGCCAAGTTCAGTGGCTAATCTGCAGGATTCAGCTAAGGTGACGTGACGGCGACCAACGAGACCTAGCTGTCAGTCAAGTGGCCACGCCCTTAAAATGCAAACTTAATATAACCTAATATAAAGGAAACGGATGAAAAAATTCACCCCCCTCACAGTTGTCATAAAGGGTAATATTACCTGTATTAACCAAAATCTTTTTTTGTACCAGGCTGTAAACACCTTTTTTTCTGCTGTAAAGTTGGCCATTCTAACAGTGGGCTCAATTGAAATGTGCTCCGGTTTGGAGCCAGGAGCGGAGAGGACTAGCGGAATTTCGGATGAATTGCAGTTTTAGTTACTTCCATATTGGCTTCCTGAGGGAGAGCATGAGGTTGCCGCTTGATGTGAACACAATGGCCAATCAGCAGTGTTTAAAAACATGCTTTATAAGCAGCACTCAAATGTTTTAGCGGAAAATTTCATTTTAAAACCTTCAGCCTCGATTGGTACTGAAGTCCTTTACTGAACTTTTGATTATCGGGCAATTTTTATTTATTCCAAACTTCTGACATTCCCCGTTATTCAGCTAACTCTATGCTTTTTACACAGTATAATAAAAGTCCCCCAAAAATCTAAATTTACATAGTTTTGAATGTTTCACAATGGCTCAGTGGTTAGCACTGTCGCCTCACCTCAAGAAGGTCGCTAGTTCAAGTCCTGGCAAGTCCAGTCAGCATATCTGTGTGGAGTTTGCATGTTCTCCCCATGTTGGCGTGGGTTTCCTCCGGGTGCTCCGGTTTCCCTCACAGTCCAAAGACATGCGCTATAGGTGAATTGAATAAACTACATAGGCCGAAGTGTGAATGTATGAATGTTTCACCTGGAAATATGTTGATTTTGTCATGTGTTGACATTAAATCAAAGATCAAGCCATTCTAATCAACACAAGCTGAAAGATCAAAACGCTGACATGACATGACTATCCATGATGTTTTTTTCTGTAAAAGGATTAAACATATAAAACAAATATATTAACCAAAACTATATCTATGTTTGTAGGGACACTATATATTAAGGCTGTGCGATTTGGGGAAAATATCTAATTGCGATTATTTTGACAGATATTGTGATTTGCGATTTGATGTGCGATTTGATTTTGTAGTCAAGCTTCAGCTCAATAATGTGTATGAGCTGTGGCATCAATTCTGTGACAGCTCTTAAAAATGGCCCGTTTTTGTTCGGTGTCTGTGAACTTGAAACCAAAATATTCCCATATTAACGATGTCCTGTTTATCTTTTATATTATTTTAATATATTAATAACTTAATATAACTTAATATATTTATTTGATTATTTTTTATTAACAACAAATACAGAATTATACAGTAATATCTAAAAATATATGCCAGAGTGTACTTAAAAAACATTCAGCAATTGAAAATCTTATATTCCTTAAGAATATTACAAGTCTTCTTCGCTTTTTTATTAAGTGTTCTCCAAACTGTAGTCCTTAGTTGAAGGAAATGAACAAAATTTGGCTTTGATCCGGTCCATTTTTTTTTTACATATATGAAATGTTACCATAATAATAAAAAGTACTAGAAAGGTAAATTTTTTTTGCATGTATTGACATAATAAATGCAAATATCAAAATCGCTTGAATACAATATTTGTTTTCCTTTTAAGAGTATTTTCCACATCCACCCAGAAAATCCTCGTCTACAATCACAAAGCATATGGACAATAGATTCCTGTTCCATGCAACAAAATCACAGGAATAATCAATATCCAAATTAAATCTCTTTAATGGTGCTTTCACACCTGTGAATCGATTCAGTTGTTCCGAACCAGAGATTACAATTGTTACATTGTCGCTTTTTGCTCTTGGAGCGGTTCGCTTTCACACTACAAAGTTTCTAATCGGACCAAAAGAGCTAAAACAAGTCACGTGCGAGTAAAGTGTCAGGGTTTATTTTGCAGCGTCCCGCTGTCAGGAGAGGTGGTGGTTTGGTGGTGATTGACAGGGTGCGCGCATGACGTGTCTGAGGAGAGACGCGGTGGGGAGGGGTGAGAAGGGTGCGCGACGATGCCTATTTGAGGACCTGGAGGGAGACGCGAGATTACTGAAAGATCATCACTCGTTTGCTGGCATCCGGAGATTCGCTAAACTTCCCACCCCACTCATAATTTCTCTCTTCATATAGCCGTATGCCTATTACATATCCATAAAACACAGTGATACAACTGCGCTCGGATCGGATCGCTTTCACACTACAATCGAACCGCTCCAGGGTTTGTTTCAATCGAGCCGAGACCACCTCATTCAAGCGATCTCGGAACGATTAGTTTGGCGCGGAACAGAGTGCGATTGCCCTGTTCACATATGCCAAACCAACCGCGCTAACTGGGCAAACGAGACACGTCCCGAAACAAAAGTGTAGGTGTGAAATCACCCTAAAACCTCTTTAGCTGAATATATACAAAATCATGAAGCCCAACGATGAAAAACACATGGGGACACTCAATGTAAAGTTTTGATAAACAAATGATTGGGTCTCCCCCTCATGGTGCAGCGGTCCCTGCTCAAACACAAAGAGCAAATAACATCTCTGCTGGCCAAAGGTGACTTCTCAAGCTCTAAGATGCCTTCATTTTTTTTCAAAGATTTCTCTTAACATAAACAGAATAAACTAACAAATGTGGCAACATTTTTACATACTGCACAAGACATCGTTTAAGCATCGATAACGTTGGCAATCATCACATGGCAGGATAAGCAATGCTGAGTCTGGTCTACAAGCATTCGGCCATGAGAAACTGTACCATTTGTAAATATAATACTCATTCATGTTAATGAAGTGTTTATACAACAATGTCTATGCAGTATTACTTTACATTTGATTATTCAAATTACTGTACCTGGATACTGTTAAACTCCTCAGTAAATCAATAAAACATTCTTTGTTTCATTTGTATTTTTTTTATTGTTTATTATTTTATTTTTTTTACTTAATCTAAACTTATGTGTTGTTTATTATTAAGGAATCATCTCAATCAATCTAAAATAACCAATTCTTGAATGTCAAGAATGTCTTGAAAGTTATCATAGAATAACAATTCAAAATATTGCAATGTTAGATTGTTCTGATATCGTTCATCGTGTGTGATCACAATGCTGTTCATCTCACCTGCAAATGCTTTCAGACTTTCATTTTCAAACAAAATCATTTAAGTCTGTGTAAACAGGAAGTTGCTGAAGAGGCTTGCGTATGATGTTTGAGTATTGAGTATAATATTAAGTATATATTGAATATAATGCTGCTTATAATGTTGATAATGACAAATGTCTGTGTTTTATCAGTAGAAGCGGTTTGTTTGTATGTAGTTGATGACAAAGTGCAAGCATATGTCTAACATAGTTATTAATCCAACTGTGAAGCGATGTATTCTGATGACACCATTGGTCTGCACATTGGAGACCAGGACCAAAAAAAGTCAATTTAAGTCTACCACTCCAAGTCTATACAAAATTTGGCATTTTAGCCGTACATATAAAATTATTATTGTGTTTTTTTATTAAAACACAATTGGGTTTAAGTCAGGGCTCTGGCTGGGAAATTCAAGAATAGACCTGATACAGTGATCAATCTATTATGATTGGTGTTGTTTTTAAATACAATAAATCTATTAAGATAAAATTTGTAGTGGTGCTCATTCATTTTTGATGGGTGCTTCTAAATTTTTGCTTGTGCTCCTATATTTTTGAAGTTAGGAACACCAGTGCTACCAAGTAAGAGCAATGTTTTATTCCGATGTCATCGTTGTCCTGTGCATTGGGGACCAGGACCAATTTAAAAGTCATGTAAGTCTATCACTCCGAGAGTAATTTAGCATTTTAGCCATATATCTAAAATTACTATTGTGTTTTTTATTAAAATACAATTGGGTTTAAGTCAGGGCTCTGGCTGGGCCATTCAAGACCAATGCTGATACGGTGACCGGACTTCCCTGATTGGTGTTGTTTTTAAATACAATAAATCAATTAAATATACAATTTGCAGTCGTGGTCATTTATTTTTGATGGACGTTTCTAAATTTTTGCTGCTGCTCCTAAATTTTTGAAGTTGGAAGCACCAGTGCTGCCAAATAAAAACTTTTTATTCTGATGTCATCACTGTCCTGTGGATTGGGGACCAGAACCAATTTAAAAGTCAATTTAGATCTACCACTCCAAGTCTATACAAAATTTTGCATTTTAGCCATACATTTAAAAATATTATTGTTCTTTTTTATTAAAATACAATTGGGTTTATATCAGGGCTCTGGCTGGGCCATTCTAGCTGTACATTTAAAATTATTACTGTTCTTTTTTTATTAAAATACAATTGGGTTTATATCAGGGCTCTGGCTGGGCCATTCAAGAACAGTGCTTATATGGTGCCCAGTCTTCCCTGATTGTTGTTGTGTTCAAATATAATACAACCATTAATATATAATTTGCAGTGGTGTTCATTTATTTTTGATGGGTGCTTCCTAATTTTTGCTGGTTTTCTGATTTAACATTGTCCTGTGCATTGGGGACCAGGACCAATTTAAAAGTCAATTTAAGTCTACCACTCTATAATTTAGCATTTTAGCCATACATATAAAATTATTACTTTTTATAACCATATGTTTGAGAATTACCAATAATTTTACTAATAGTAAACCAATTTTTTAGCACACAATATTGAAAAACTATTGTATCGTGAGTTTGTTATCAATACGCATTGAATCGAGGCTTGAGTGGGTTACACCCCTAAAAGATAACAAATCAGGCCATTTCTGATTTCATGTCAAATGTCAACCGCACATGTTAGTTTGGTCTCCAACATCCCCCACTCTTTGTGCTATGGCAGTGCTACATCAACTATGCAACACCTCATCTGGGTTAATTCTATTAAACTGGTTAAATTATTGAGAGACTGTGACACTTGAAACCCATACTGAGCCTTATGTTGTTTGAGCCTTTATGTTGCGTGTTGCACAAGAAAAGACGCAGACGAACAAAGTGCCTTGGGCCTTTAAAACCTTTTATAGAGAGTCAAACATTGCACAAGACCTAAACAATGGTCTATTCTGGCCAAAAGCCTTGTGGTACATGCCTCTTTCATTCATGCAGACCTTATGGAGAAACTAATCCTCTTAAGGCAAATAATTGCAAAGCATGAGTCACGCAGAAAGGCATCATTCTTTTTAATAATTTCATTAGGTAAATGATAACGTCACGTTACTGATCGATACAAAGTGCCTAGTAGGAACAAGCACTCAATTTATAAAAAATAAATAAATTTATATATATATATATATATTTGGTAAGGATGGACAAATAAGGTATTAACTGTAAGTATTTTATTGCTTTTTAATTTGAAAAAAAAAAATCACACTGTAAAAAATGTAATGACAAAATTCAAAACAACAAATACTTTTATGTTGCTTTAACTTCTTTTAATTAGGTTTCAACTCAAGTTTTTAAGCTAAACAAATTTTAGCTTAATATTTTAGTCAATTTGATTGATTTAATTTGAGATGACTAGAAAAGTTCATTTGATTCAACAACACCAAAAAATTAAGACAGCAAGATTTTTTACAGTTTATTTAAATTGCAACATTTTATACAACCATTATTATTCAGTACCAAAAAATAACAGCTTTTTTATTTTAAAGTGAAGTTAATGGACAATATGCATGATCAATGATAAAATATAGTAAATATTAAGACAGCAATAAACTAATATGCAAAACCGCTAATATATAGTCATGTACTCCAAATTAATGCACGGGTCCTAAAAAAGAGGAGGCTTTCAAGAATCAAACCAAAGAATATATAATGAATAAAACTTTATTCCTGGACATTAAAATGTGTTTTATTTAATTGTACTTTTTGTAAGAGAAATTAATGTCTAGCATTCACTTTAAACATGATATATAAAAGACTCCAAGTAAAATGTAATTCAGTGTTATATTAGTTTGTGTACCACAAATAAATATTTTGTTATAGCCATGTAAGTTTTATCCATTTGTCAGCAAGAAGCTTTTAAATATACAAAATCTAATTTTGATATACTTTAAATATACATTTTTACTATGCATGCATATTAATATTGATCTTACAAGCCGGTGCAGCCTTAGGAATCTTTGTGGCTCAAGACTTCCGTTCTCGTTGACTTTCATTGATTTTAATACATTCCCATATAGCTTTATCAATATTTAGATATTTTATTTTCACTAAAAGTTATTTAAACTATTACTTGCATTTCATTTGGTGTCTGCGTAAAAAATTTAAATAAAAATCACATCACAGGGCTCAAAATTGCAACCATTTTGGCCATATATGCTCCCAAAAATGTATATATGTGACCTCATAATATATTTAAGAGCATTTGTGTGACTGTATGTATTTGTAACAAAACCTGCTTTGATTGAATGGTAAACTTTGGTGGACAGACATTTTTAGGTCTCTCAATAAGTTTAATTGGGCTCAGTTGGATTTAAGTCAGGGCTCCGGCTGGACCAATCAAGAACAGTGTTGATGCAGCGACCAGCCTTCCCTGATTGGTGTAGTTTTCAAATACAATAAATAAATTAAAATACAATTTGTGGTGGTGCTCATCCATTTTTGGTGGGTGCTTCTAAATTTAATAAGTTAGGAGCACCAGTGCGACCAAATAAATACTTTATTTTAAACCCTGCAATAACACATTTAATATAATGCAGACACTAACAACAGCCTCAACTTGACTTTAAAGTCAGAAAGTTGTAGGATATTGGTGGACAGCCATTTTTAGGTCCCTACAGAGATGCTCAATTGGATTTATCTCAGGGCTCTGGCTTGGCCATTCAAGAACAGTGTTGATACAGTGACTGGTCTTCCCTGCTTGGTGTAGTTTTTAAATACAATAAATCCATTAAAATACAATTTGCGGTGGTGCTCATTCATTTTTGGTGGGTGTTTCTACATTCATGAAGTTAGGAGCACCAGTGCGAACAAGTAAGCAGATTAACTTCGAACCCTAAAATAATACATTTAATTTGATCCAGACACAACCAAGAGCCTCAATTTAACCTTTAAGCCAGAAAGTTCTAGGATATTCTGCAGACACAAAACATGTTCCCTTGCGCACCTTAAAAAAAATCATTGTACACGTCATTTAGCATCGAAGAGGTTTTCCAGCCAAATAAGGTACAACAGCGGAAAAGCCTTCAGCATTTAAGTGTGCCTTTGGTATGGTTCGGAAATACCCAACACATCTGCCTGCAGTGAAGCTGCGTTGATGGAGAGAGATACTTGGCATCGGCACGTGTGCAGATGTGACTCGTCTTTCCAAGCCCGGCATTTCAACATCTGCCTCTCATTTACACCCTGCTTTATAGCCCTAGAACGTATTTATTACAGGGCCGTTTCATGATCATTATAATAATTCAGTTACCCAAGGTCTGAATCAATGAGCATTTATGTAATTTTGCCACGTAGTTCAAGGTATTAGTGATACTGAACAGGCCAAAAAAAGGTGCAGACCTGCTAAATCAAACAGACGTCACCGTATTTTAACAGCTTTGCCCCATTACTTCTACAACTGGATGGCCTCCGAATCTCAGAGGGATCAAACCACCTTTAATACTTTGCAAAAATCACATATAATTATTGGCTGGGGCTCAAACTCCACACTCTTAGACGCTTAAATATAAACTGGCATGTCTGGATGGTCAAGTTCTTGTTACCTGAAGTTAACTACTACTAAAGAGTATTTTAGGGGCGGAGTCTTTGGTAGGAGGTGTGGTGTAATGCTAATGATTTTAAAAGGTTCCTTTGGCCCCATTATGGAGCAAAACCAATGCTAGTAGCGTCCTCTGGGGAGAAAATGTGATGTCCAGTGCTTAGAAATAAATGCACTGTGCCTCATTTATAAATCATAAGTCTGATCCTGTGCTTTGGACTACATCTAAAGACTACAGTAGACGCAGTGGATCTGACATCTTTTCAGGTTTGTTAAACAGTCTTCTTTTGAAGTCAGATGAATAAACTCTTGACAACAACAGAATAAATGTACGGTTCTCCACGGTGCAGTGCTTATCGCTTCTGTTTAGATTGATTTTATATTATATTGTGTTTTATATTTATTCATTATATATTATATTATTATTATTTTTTATTATTATTATTTAGTTATTTTTTAATTAAGTATTAAAATAGACAAAAAGGCAACAGAACTGACAAAGCCAATGTAATGCTCATGGTGCACAATGATGAAAAGTACTGCAATATGACGCCATCTAAAGCACATACATGCATCAGGAAAATTACAAAAAAATGTATAACAAAATGCAAAAACAGGATGAAAAATCGAAAGAATGAGATCTGAAGAAAATGATTGATGTGTGTGTTTTGTAATTTAGGTTTAGTCTAGATGCCATTTACATACACTAATGCGTTTTAATTTTAAAATGCATACGTTTCGTTATGGCTACGTATTACATGTTTGACTCACACAAAAAAAAGAGCTAAAGACCCCATTTCTGTTTGAACAGAACAGAAATTCAAACTTCAAAACAAAATTTAAAAAATGAGGGCACATTGCATATTATTCCCTGATTCATAAAGCCACTCTTATGTGGTCTCCAATAGTCTCATATCGTTTTTCTGAAACTCAAAAAACCGTTAGTCTGGCCAAGGAGCATTTTGGAGCAAACAAAACATACTAGTGTGAACAGCACCTTACAATTACACACCAATGCGTTTTGGTTTTAAAACATACATTTTGCTATAGTTATGCTTATGCCTTCCGTCCACACTACCCCTGAGTTTTCGAGCCCTGAAACTGAGCTTTTTGAAAATGCTGAAAAGGCCATTTTGGTTTTTAAAACGCTGCTGCTCTCTGTCAGTGTGGATTGAGGGAAAATAGATACATCTGAAAACGGAAGTGTAGCTGCAGACATTCATCGATCTGATTGGGGCTTTTCCTCAATATTAAGTGCACAAAGTTCAGTCTTGCACCCTCTCCTTAAGTTCGCAAGTTTGATATGAAAAACAAACTAAGAGGACACATCGGGTAAATCTTCAAAGGGAACAGTGTAGATACTTTATAATGTCATTCACATCACCCTGGCTACGTTGTCACTATTTTAAAAAATTAAAATGAAAACATGATATAAAGAACTGCATATTTTCATTTTGATATTAAAAACATAACAGAGAGCAGAAATGTTGAGGCATCGTGTAGCTACATATTTATCTGACCGTCATCTTCAATGTATGCATACTTATATTAAAAACAGATACTACATAACATAACTGCCTTTCATTTTCTTCAAAAAACACCCTGTCTCTTTTGCTGAATATCAGATTTAATAATCAATAATGGCCATTATAAAAGTATAACGTACAATAAGTTTATACAATATAGGAAATAAAGCCAAGCAATCGGTCAATATGCAAAATCAGTGTACGTGACTACATAAACTAATATATTAACCTATCTTTGCGCTCAGCCAAAACACATTACCTGAGAACAAGAATAGATTCAAAAGACCAAAGGATCCTTAGATAGAGACAAGATGAATTAAATATCACGTTTGACAACTATAGTGAGATGAAATCTGGCTGTGTATCCTTGATGAACTGTCTGACGTGCGCTGCTCTCACCTGAGGAGGTGTGCTCAGAGTACCCTCGACTGCCTGGAGCTCAGATGTGTGCATATGCTGCATGTGTGGTCATGTGATGTGCGTTTTCAGTGGTGTATTGTGTGGATGGAGATCTGTTCAGAAACCCTAGGTGAAACTAGGTGTGGACGTGGATTGTTTTCGTTCTGAAATGCCGTTTTAAAACTAAAATGTATTAGTGTAAATGAGGCCTAAGCAACCCCTGAATAAATGGTTGTTCTTTTTTGATCAACAATTCAAGAAAACCAAAAAAGTATGTGTGAAAGCGCATCCTAAATCAAGTTAGATTTCTCTGAACACCAGATTACATGATAATTGGTTTAAGTAAATGTATCTTCATTTAGGAATCCAGGAAATAAAGACAAACCTTGTGAGTAAGAAACATGCTCATGATGCAGCTTAATTCATTCCAAAGATTTTGCATTAATTAAATACAATATTAATTGTCTGGGAGGAAAAACAAACAAAAAAATTAAATCCAAATTATAAAAACAACAACAGACATTACACTTTTCACCCACTACTTAATCAGTAAAAATCTACAGGCGCTTTCTAAAACTGCCCTAGTTCCATAATGGAACCAACTTGGGCTCATCTTGCTCAATTTTAATCTTTAATTAAATATCTAAATCCCATTCCCAGCATACACCTGATTTAAAGTCGACATTAATAGGCATTTACTTTTGAAGTTGCTGAAATTGAGGTGACACGAGTTGCTTCGGAGGAATCGTTCACTAGAACAGTATTGCACAACAAGCAAGATCATCAAAGGCAAACTATGCAATAATAAGGTGCAATGGTTACACCTACAGTACATCAGCCCTGAATGGGAATGCTTATGAAAGGTTTGGACGTTGATAAGTAAAGACTGCTTGTGTTAAAAAGAGTGAGAGGTCCTTTTCGATGTTCATTTATCCCAGTATCTCTAACTTAAGACACCACTTAAGACAGAAGCCTTTATATTAAACAGTTAGCGATATGTATTTTGACAATACACTGTACACTGGGGAGAGTAAACAGGATTCAGAGTATTCTGGCATCGATATACTAATCCTGCAGCCAAGAACATGTGTAATGTCACCTCACAGACTGCTGGTGTGAACAAACCGTAAAAGAACCACCCTTATTGTTACAACACCTACGAAACAATAAAACAAAACACTGACATCACAAGCTATAACACCATTAAAAGGTTTACAAAAACACGGTTAAGCCTAGACAATTTACAAGGTGTCTCCTCTTGGCGATGTGCTAAAAATGTGCATATGTCCAATTCAGGCTGGCTCCACAGAGTATACAGGTAACCTGCTTCAATGACATTACATGATAATTAATGATAATTCTTATTTCTCAGGAAATCAGCCAGTATGATATTACTCAAAGGGCATTTGTCATGCAAAATTAAGCATACAGTAGTCAACATTTGATGTTTGATTGTGGATCAAAAAAGTAAAAAGAAAATTGTTATGAAAATTGTTTTAAAAATTATAGGACAAGAATGGGTGTTGTTTAATAGTTTAAGGAAAACTTTAATCAAATGCTTTGATCCCCTTCAAATGTTGACTACTGTAGTCTGTCCAAAGTCAAAGGATTGATTTAAACACAAGTATCTCTTTAAAAAATTCATTGTGGCATTCCAATACTGATTGACAGGCGTATATTACCAAGTCTGCCAAGTGAATAATCATGTCCACAATAAAGCATTTGAAAAGAAATGGGATTAAATAGATCTGTTCCAACTTTCTGTCATTTAACTGCACTTCAAAATTCAGTAAGTGGTATACTTAAAATTTTTAAAGCATTTTAAAATAGTTTTTGAGCTACTTAATTCATAACCATTGGATGCACCATAGCTGCATAGCGTACACTAGGGCTGCACGATATTGGAAAAATCTGGTATTAGGATGTTTTCTTTTTCTGCTATACATATTTTGATATGAATCCAGTTTCAGAAGATAGTTTGAATAGAACTATTTAGTAGTTTTTTCTGGGGATTCTAACAGTATTCAGGTAGAGAATCTGAATAATCACAATATAAAACGCTTTTCTTACTTTGTTTTGTTTTAATACCAAAAAATTGAAGTAAAAATAATGTTTAGTTTTCAGCGTCAGGAAAAATTATTGAAAATTAAGAGTTTTTTTGTTGGGCTTATTTTAAGGAAATCACATAAATACAGTGTTTAAATACAAAAATGTGGCTCCTGGTCAACTATAAATCAGACTGGACCTTGAATATCTTTGCGAAGTGACTATTGTGAATGCGCACATTGAAATATCGATGCTGAAACAATATATTGTGCAGCCCAAGCGTACACAACTAGGCCTGTCACAATAATCAATATATCGACTTATAACCTCAATCATTTTTGACCACTCAATCAAAATGGTCCATCATGTTCACATAAAAATGAATGTCTTGATTACGCAGCTTCTGTTATCTCATCTCTGTTGAAGGTGTCAGTGGTTCAGGGAACTTTTCCAGGGATTTAACAGTTTTGAAAAGATGTCAAAGTAAACTTTATTTCAAATCTGCTGTCCACTTTCAGAAAATAGAATTATCAGCACAGGTTTTTGTGCCTTGATTGTGTTTATGCCGATGTAAATCCTGTTTTAGAACCATTACAAGAAAGACATAAATTGGTGTTAAATGACAAAAATATCAATTTTTGCTATATTTTCTGTGACAATATATCGCACAACCAAAATGACTTATCGTTACAGCCCTATACACAACTATAAACGAGGACGCTTCAATCACGCTTGGCTATAATGGATTTCTATAGCAGAATATTTACCTTGTAATAAATATTTACATATGTATCTGTTTGGTGGGGATCCTGACACATTTGCCCAGAGCAGATGAGCAGAAACTGCACAACCTGTTAAATGTGCATGCTTGTTTGCGTGTGTGTGTATATGTGTGCACAATGTTGCAATCTATGTGTTTCTCATTCAACTTTCTGAATGTGGTGGTAAGACTGTCAAGTTGCTGTGTCACTTTTGCTGTGTTTATCCTGACATCTGACCCTGGTTACCCTTCTCTGAATCGACACAACAAAGAGTGGGTGGGGAGTATCAGCTCATTTTCATTTAGGGCATACTCACACTTGGCACGGTTGCCTTGAAGCTATTAGCAAGCTATTAGCGTCTCCTCTCTCCCCTGATGGCCTGCACTCACACTGCATTTAACCTTCCGAGCCAGAGCATGCTTACAGAAGGTCATTGATGATGTGGTTCAGTTTAACAGAAGAGAAGCGCTCTCGCTTAACAGCTTTAGCAATAGCATTTTGTTTTACTTTAGTCGTTTTGGATGCAGTGACAGAGCTAAATATTTTGCCGAACAGATCCACAACTTTTGACGCCCATAAATTATCATAAATGTCCTTGCACTGCAGGTATTAGGAAGTTGGCTGAAGGTGGCAGCTGTTGTGCAGTGAGGGTTTTGTATATTTAACAAAACTATGACAGTTTGTGTTCATTGAAAAGTAAGAATGATTAATAAATCCCTATGAAATTGTAAAAGAGGTCGGTGGGCTGAGCCCAGAGCTGGACACGAGCTGTGCTCTCTCCTCACACGTGCATGCTGTGACATCACAAACAGACTCCTATAGACCTTTTTCTTGGAACGCAAAATTACCCAATACCCATTATGCTTTGCGTGTATGTGCAAGGAGAATGCGAAGAACTTCCGGTCGGCAGCTGATGCGTGTAAACAGTCACATTTGGAAAGCTTTGAAACGATAGTTTTAATCTATTTTACCTGCTTTTATCCTCTTTGAACTATTACTGTTGTCCATCAGCACCATTTCCTGGACTGATCATTTAAAGAAATGCGATCTAATAGGATGGAAAACTGCTGCTGTGAGGCGTTTTCCCCTCGTTGTCAGACGGCATTTTCTGCCGTTTAAATGAAGCCTTGTCATCGCTAAAGTCAACATTTTCTCTTTATTTCAAATATATAACCAGCCCAAACAAATGCAGTTCACCAAAATGTTGGACACACACACACGAAAATATAGGCTAGTGTCATTTTAAAATGACAGAAAAACACAAACCGTGGTAAAAACAACACATGAAATAAAACACAAACGGCTCGCGATTAGAATGAACAGCAAATCAGCCAGCAGAGGATCAATAACAGACTTTTAAGGTCATTTTTGTAAATTGCACGACTTCCATACCTGTTAAGTTTCATGCTAGTACTCTGGTTTTTTCTCTCTCTCTCTTTCTCTGCGCTGAGCTAACAGCTGACAGGCCGGGAACGCACACACACACTATTTCTGACGGCAAACACGTGAACTACAGTAGGAGAACGTTTTTCTCGTATTTCTGACGGGCCTAAACCACATGTGACAGATTATAACGGCTTTAACAGACACATTTCTAAGTTGTGTGTCACAAAAACGCTCTGTTATCCATTTAAAACGTTATTAAAACCCATTTTCGGAGCGCAAATTACCAGTTGTACACGCTGTAAACGGAAGTTTTTCGCATTCTACCGGAAGACGTTGGTCGCTATGGCGCCCTCCATGCAGCAGCCATGAAAAAGGTCTATAGAGCTCGTACTTGATCATGCGCTGATCACGAGCACAGGCAGCCAATCAAAACGCAGCTTAGGTCTGCTGTACATTGAGACTGTTAACTGGTTTCATTCTGATCAGACAGAGAGAAAGGTTGCATGCTTTGCTTTCCGCCTAATTCCAGTCAGTTTTGTGTGCGTCAATGATGAGAAGTAAGTGTTTATGCATCATTTACATACCTGTTACCACTGTTTAGTCATTTTAGTATTGTATTGAGATTATTGATTTTTGCGCGAGCTCGTAAAGAATCGCGGACAGCCGCGGCTAGTATTAGCGATCTTTTATGTAAATATAATTGCTTTAATTGATAGTACATACATCGCCTATTTAATCCATGCTTTTTGTTATATTTCCGCCTAAGTTAAAAGCCTTTTAATAGTGAGAATTATTATTTTTATATAAGTTTATCTGCCTTGCTTCATCTGCTTTGCTCATGCATGTCAGTTATAAATGTATATTGTAGTTTAGTGTTGTGTATAAATATTTCCACTTGTTACTGTTATCCTTATTTTCTAAATTTACTTATTAATGTATATTTTCTTTCTTTTGTTTAGACCACACACACACACACACACACATACACACACATACACACACACTCCCATGTAAAGGACTGTACCTATTAAAGTGTGATGGACATTAAAGAGCTTTAAATGGGGTTCAAGTCTCTGTTCTCTTTCCGGCACTCCATGGCGACGATCAAATTCACCTAAAAACCAGCTAACTTCACTACAGAAATAGTCCATTAACAATGACCTTCCGTCATCAGTTTCGCGCTCACACTACAAGCATACCATGAACTGTGCCCAAGTGAACCGCACTCTGGCCTCTAGCCACACCTCTTTCAACCGGGAAAGGGCCAGCCAACCAATCCGTGCCCTGGCATGGTACAGAGCACTCACACTAGTCAAACGAGCTGGGAAATGGGGATCTCAGGCACAGTTCAGAGAGCCTAGAGTGAGTACACCCTTAAAGACACAAACAACTACAAATTTCTCTGACCCGAACTTGACATTTTTAACAGGGTTTAAATAATCTGAAGGGTATTTTGACCTGAAACTTCAGACACATTCTGGAAGACTTATAAAGACTTATTTTGCATCATGTAAAAAGGCCAAAATTGGAGTCATTTAAATTGTAATTTAGGCATGAAAATGAACTGTTCACTTTCTAGCTTCTATCCTGACAGACAACCTTATAAACGTCCTTACATAAGATGTATGTTTATAGAGAGTTCAAAATAAAACGCCTGATAGTAATTTCCCTGAGATGAGAAATACTAGAGGAGAACGTATCAACAGATCCTCAATAAAAATAAATTTGAGATCAAATGTTGTGTAACACACATTTCTGAGCATATACAATTTTAGATGATATCAAAGGCTTTTTTGCCCATTCCCAGCACACGCAGCTGATAAAATATATAGCTTGAATTTTGTATAAAAGCATCTATCAAATGCATAAACGTCATGTTGCTTTCACTGAGCTCATTAAATAGCTAATCCACCAAAAACTGAAAATCCTGTCATCATTTACTCACCCTCTTATCATTCCAAACCCCGTGTTGTGAACACAAAGGAATATATTTTGATGAACGATGGGAACAAAACAATATTGGAGTCCATAGACTACCATTGTGTGGACACAATGAGACATTTAAGAAACGTAAGAAACACTGAGGCATTTCTCAAAGTACCATTGTTTTAGCTTCCGCAGAAAAAAGGAGAAACAGTATTGGAATTACATCAGGGTGAGTACAATAGCAAAACTGTAATTTTTTGAAAAACTAACTTCAAGTTTTGCAAGAATATGGGATGGCTGGTGAAATCTGATAAAGTATTTATTCTGCTTATACTATAAAATGTGACTATCATCTCATAAAACAGCCTGAATGGGTCAAACTGGTGAAAAGTAATGACACTTATGTCATTGGATTTCAAAGTTACGACGAAACGGAATGACCATTATGCCAAACATTCAAATGTAATGGGAGAAAAAAAGTAAATTAGAATAATAGGTTATTTACTAGATTTAGTTGTGCACAGCACTTAAAAATAGGGGCAGTTGAAAGCAGATCTGCAGGTGCAGAGTTTAAGCAGACTAATGAGATTTTTACCCTACAAAGGTAGAATAAAAGCATTTACACAGCAATTATATATGGTACACTTCAATACTAGGGTCTGAAGTGGATTATAGCTGGCATATTTTAGTCAGGCTTTTATGAATCATGTGGTTCTAGAGAGTTGTGATGGGGAACAGAGCATGTAAACACAACACATGTAAACTGCCTGACAAAAGCCTTGTCGTCGAGCACAGCTGTAAGAGCAACAAATAATAACTTGAAAAGAGGCAGGAGGTAGACTTTTCTGATGAATCATCTGTTGAACTACATCTCATACATCATAAACCATTAATACTGCAGAAGACCTACTGCAGCCCACATGGACCCAATATTTTCATAGAAATCAGTCAAGTTTGGTGAAGGAAAAATCATGGTTTGGGGTTACATTCAGTATGGGGGCGTGCGAGAGATCGACAGAGTGGATGGCAACATCAACAGCCTGAGATATCAAGACATTTGTGCTGCCCATTACATTACAAACCACAGGAGAGGGCAAATTCTTCAGCAGGATAGCGCTCCTGCTCATACTTCAGCTTCCACAAGTTCCTGAAAGCAAGGAAGGTTAAGGTGCTCCAGGATTGGCCAGCCCAGTCACCAGACATGAACATTATTGAGCATGTCTAGGGTAAGATGAAGGAGGAGGTATTGAAGATGAATCCAAAGAATCTTGATGAACTCTGGGAGTCCTGCAAAAACGCTTTCTTGGCCATTCCAGATGACTTTATTATTAAGTTATTTGAGTCATTGCAGAGATGTATGGATGCAGTTGTCCAAGATCATGGGAGTTATGCAAAATATTCCTTCTGTTTCCACTGGACCATGACTTTATATTCTATACTGTACATTATTTATGTTAAGTGACAAGACTTTTGTCTAAGCAAAGTCAGACCTTACTGTCCTAATGAAATAATTAAAAATTAAGGCATGATCATATTTTATTTTGGTAATAAATAAATAAATAAATAAATAATAAAATAACTTAAGAGTAATCTAGAGGCCTTTGCCTTTCATATAAGCCACTTCGGATGCCAAATAATCAACTAGAAGTCAAGTTATTATTTGTTGTTCCTAAAACTTTGATAGGTGACGAGCTACTTTTGTCAGGTAGTGTAAAGCAGAATCATATTTAGTGGTAAGGTGACATTAGTACAATAAATAGACCAGCATGCAGTCAATAAATCATTGTTAAGGGTCTATGCTGTGATTGTGAACTTCACGAGCTAGTGTAAGGTTAATTCTCATGAAAAACAACATGTTTTCAAGCTGGTTTGGCTCACAACGGCTTTGCTTCCAAAAGAATGTGTTCCTTGAAATGTCAAATATGCGAATTCTCATTGGATTAAAAGATTCTCATTTCAAACACCAACATAACTATGACATTATTATCTATTAAGTCGTATGAACTTTGAAGTTAGATAATAATACAGGTGTCAGATGTCTTCCTGACTGGGAACAGCATCAAGGTAGGCGGCCAGATTTCTCCATAAAAATACTAAACATCTTCTGTACAATTAAGCCAGAAATAAACAAAATACATCACGCAAACAAGCATTCAAGTTGTTTATTCCTGCTTATGGCAGGAACTACTTCTTGTAATTATCTGACTATGAGGAGAAATGTTCAGAGTGGATCAAAGAGAGAAGTAAATGTCACATAATGACAAAGAAAACTATTAAGACATGCATGTGGGATAAACAAAATGTTGCTACACAGTGTCATAAAAAACCCTCAACAGCAAATTTTGTAAGTGACAGCAAAACACAAATGCAACATCAAGGGCATGGCAACATTGGTTGAACTGCTTCAGTTCATAACCAAATTAACCAACCCACCAATAGAGCGGTGTGTCAAGGCCTAAACAGACTAGCTGAAGCTAATGTCCTTGTCAGTCTTCTGCTAAACTTAGAACTACACATACTATTGACATTTTAAAAGTAATGGCTTTCTTCTATGAGGAGATCATGCCACAAAGGCTTTTCTTTATAAAAGAACAAGACAAATACAAGTATCCCAGAAATGATGAGGAATGTAGCCAATGATATGGCGATTTAAAAGCTTGGAAAGTCATTCTTATTTTGTGAGTCTTATGGATCAGCTGATTGACATGGGCGTGAAGTGTACAAGTGAAACTAGCATTAGTCTGTTTAGTGATAGTAATGTAATGATAGTCTAAATGACATTAACCTAGAAATCCTGTAAAAAAACAAATATGTGAATGGAAAATGATTTAATTTTAAATGTCGACCAAAGACCAATGTTTTATCCAAAACACCAGAATAGCTTTGCTTATGACATTAGTCCACGTCATGCTGAACTTTGAAGTGGAATAATAACACAGGTGTCTTCAGACTAACGCTAATAACTTCCTGACTGGAAGCAGCGTCAAAGGTAGGTTGTCAGTGTTGCCAGATTTCTCTACATGCTAGCTATTCTGACAAAAGAAGTTAAAACATAATAATGACCAATTGCTTCACCAAAAGAAACCGAAACATATCAACCCAGATATTCATTATTGCAATATTTACAATAACAACTCTATCCTGCAAGCGTCTGCATAAGGGAAAAGATTAGCAATTGCCTTTGACAGCTCGCTCACAGCGGTCATTCAAATAGAGAAATCATCTCACAATGATGACAGAGATATATCATGACATGCACACACACTACACGTAGGATCAACACGCATTTCGCTATTGTATTATGTAAATAAGCAAATAGTGAGCACATCTGATTAGCGACATTTTACATGCGGACATGGCAACACCGGTTGAACCGCTTCACACTAACCGAATTAACCAGCCCACCAGCAGAGCCTGTATGTCAAGGCCTAAATCAAGCTAGCTCAAGCTAACACACTTGTCAGTCTATACAACAAACCACAAAGCGAACACCTTATCGTGTCACATTAGGTGTCATTTTAGCGGAGTTTGAATAATAAACCGATTGAGAAACACACCGCTGCGCCATAATATTATTATGATTACTCCAAGCACCGAGGCCTGCCAGAAACGCCATCTCGCCGCCTCCTTCAGCCCCCAACCACTAAAAAAACACACCCGCTGACCCTCCCTCTTCATCCAGGGCGTTTTATCCGCAAGTCCTCGTCAGTGTGGGGCTTTCTGGACTCACCTCGGAACCTGAGCTCGTGCTGCGGTTCCAGCAGCAGGACCTGCTCTGGCCTGGCCATCTCCCACTGCAAACGCTCGGACTGACCGCTCGGACTGACGGGGGCGACGGGCTTTGACGGCGGAGGCTGTAGTCGATGAGGACTTCTGTTACATTTATCGAAATAAAAAACTCCACGCGGCAGTGGAAATAGCTCAGTGTTACCCGATCCGCCAGCGACTGTTGTGATGCAGCAGGAAGGGACTGTTGGAGAGAGAGAGGGAGGCTGGCCGTGACGTCACTCCCTGCCCCTGCAGTATGCACTCAGTAGTGGCGACTGATGTGAAGGGTGGAGGTGCTGATCTTAATGGGTCATCTGTGCATCGTCAACACTGTAAAATATACTGTAAATGTGTAAATCTTATAAACTTTACAGGTAATTTAACTATGAATCAATTAAAATGATTAATTCAAATTCGTATAACGCAACATTAAGTTAGCTAAAATACTTAAAGACTGATTGTGTTCAAATAACATCACCTATATACTATATAACTGCAGGTTAACTATGTTTACATATAAAAGCCTAATTATGTAATAACTCTAGTGGTTAGCAAAAAGGTTGCTGGTTCGAGTGCAAGCTGGGCCAGTTGGCATTTCTGTGTGGAGTTTGCATGTTCTCCTAGTGTTGGTGTGGGTTTTCTCCAGGTGCTCTGGTTTCCCCCACAGTCCAAAGACATGCACTCTAAGTAAATTAAATAAACTAAATTATCCGTAGTGCAGCTGAAAGGGCATCCGCTGCGTAAAACATATGCTGGAATAGTTGGCGGTTCATTATGCTGTGGCACCCTCTAAAATAGAGACTAAGCCGAAAGAAAATGAATGAATGATTATTTTAAATTATTAGTTTCTAATAAAGTTATGGTAACTAATAACCTAACTTTTCTGATTTTGATTGTAAAGCTGCTTTGAAACAAAAATTATTAATGAATTAAAACTATATAAAAAAGGTAACTAAAAAGACTGATTGATTATGTTAATATAACGTTTAAAAAATGCTGTCATGACTTTTGATCATCTTTTTACACTGCATGTTATAGTAACTTTGCAACATGTGATGACCTCTAAAGAAAGTTGTACTGCTTTGCATGTTTAATAATTAAAAATAGTTCTTTCATTCTTTCATTCATTAATTTTCCTTCGGCTTAGTCCCTTTATTCATCAGGGTCGCCACAGTGGAATGAATCGCCAACTTATCCAGCATATGTTTTACACAGTGGATGCTCTTCCAGCTGCACTACGGCCGATTTAGTTCATTCAATTTACTTAGAGCGCATGTCTTTGGACTGTGAGGGGAAACCAGAGCACCTGGAGAAAACCCATGCCAACATAGGGAGAACATGCAAACTTCACACAGAAATGCCAACTGGCCCAGCCAGGACACGAATAAGCAGACTTCTCAACAGTGCAAACCACTGAGCCACTGTGTCGCCTAAACATATTTATACAAGAGTTTAATTACTGTATTGTATATACATCTTACTAAAACACCTATATTTCTCTATTAGTCTCAATGAACAAAAGCATTATTCACACAAATATATTTGGGATATTTCTGAATATATTTTAGAAACATGCTATCATTGTGTCATAATTATTTTTTCACCTCTAAAAATGTTAAAAATGTAGTTGAAACTTTGAATTAAAGATTTTCATTAATGTATGCTAGTATACACTTAATGGCCGCTTTATTAGGTACACCTGTTTAACTGCTCGTTAATGCCAATTTAAATCAGCCAATCACATCGCAGCAACTCAATGCATTTAGGCATGTAGACATGATCTGAGAAACTGCATGAGAATGGGGAAGAAAGGTGATTTTCATGCACAACCATCTCTAGGGTTTACAGAGAATGGTCTAAAAAAGAGATAATATTCAGTGAGCGGCAGTTCTGTGGGCACAAATGCCTTGTTAATGCCAGAGGTCAGAGGAGAATGGCCAGACTGGTCCCAGCTGATAGAAAGGCAACAGTAACTCAAATAAGCACTCGTTACAACCGAGGTATGCAGAAGAGCATCTCTCCAACCTTGAGGCAAATAGGCTACAGCAGCAGAAGACCACATCAGGTGCCAAACCTGTCAGCTAAGAACAGGAAACTGAGGCTACAATTCACACAGGCTCAGCAAAACTGGACAATAGAAGATTGGAGAAATGCTGTCTGCTCTGATGACTCTCGATTTCTGCTGCGACATTCTGATGGTAGGGTCAGAATTTGCCATCATCAACATGAAAGCATGGATTCATCCTGCCTTGTATCAATGTCTCAGGCTGGTGGTGGTGTGATGGTGTGGGGGATATTTTCTTGCCACACTTTAGACCCATTAGTACCAACTGAGCATCGTGTAAACACCACATCCTACCTGATTATTGTTGCTGACCATGTCCATCTCTTTTTATGACCACAGTGTCCCCATCTTCTGATGGCTACTTCCAGCAGGATAACACGCCATGTCATAAAGCGTGAATCATCTCAGACTGGTTTCTTGAACATGTCAATGAGTTCACTGTACGTAAATAGCCTCCACAGTCACCAGATCTCAATCCAATAGAGCATCTTTGGGATGTGGTGGAATGGGAGATCCATGGATGTGCAGCCAACAAATTTGCAGCAACTGTGTGATGCGATCATGTCAATATGGACCAAAATCTCAGGAATATTTCCAGTGCCTTGTTGAATCTATGCCACGAAGGATTACTAGTAAGGTGTACCTAATAAAGTGGCCGGTGAGTATGTGTGGTTATGCATGCATTTTAAAGATACACCACAATATATGGATTAAATGTTTTTTAAAAAAAAAGACAGAAATAAAGTTAAAAAAGTAACCAAAATGCTTATATTTATCAAACATCAAGTTATTCATACTGAAATATAGTCGTACTTCTCTAAAGATTTTGACTTTTTATGTAGATATTAGAATGTTTTTCAGATTCAAATAAAAAAATGGGAAATCAAATTGTAAAGGTTGCATAATGATGTTGCACTCTTAAAAACAAAGGATCTTTATTGCCATACAAGAACATTTATCATCTGTCTATTTCAAGGTTCTCTGCTATTTAAAGAAAAGGTTTATGAAGGAAACAAAAATGTTCTTTAATAGCATTAAACTGCTATTGCTGATATATTATTTAATAGAGTTTGTTCCTCAAAAGCAGTGCAAAAATCCAAAGGAATCTAAGAATTAACATGAATTAGGTTTTCCCCAGCCAAGTTTCTAGATCGCATTGTTAATTGCAGAATTAGCAGAGTTAATTTATGCTCGGACTGGCAGTTCTTAAAGGGCCGCTCGTTTTACTTTCCTCAGCACAATTAAAAGATCAGCACAGACCCCCTGCCAAAGGAGACACATACCACAAGTGTCATATTTATATATATAGCCCAGCAGCCAGCGCAGAACACATCCACAATCCCTCTGAACTCAAGGCAGACATTTGCACTTTTCTCCGATTGAATTTAAACCAATACAAAAAATAATCAGTGCATTTTAAATTTCATATCATTTTATTAATAATAAAGAGCCGAACAATTCCCTTTTGCACATTCACAAATGAACAAAAAACATGTTAATTCCAAGCCTTCTCCGCTAGACAAAATAATAGAGACACATAGATAAATGACAAAAAAACATTGGTTAATTTACGTCTGTGTATGCTGAATTACATTGGCAAGCTGTGGTAAAGTATATAACAATTGCCTGACTGCATCTCTGTTTATTTACACAGTTCATCCAATGTGTGGTATTATCTACAAGGATGTAATTCACAACTTTCTTAGGGCCAGCCCAAGACTGTTGGCACTGCTTTTCAACCTAAACGACCAATGCAAACTACACCGGACAGCACATCGAAGAATCCCATTCAAGTGTAGCATGTAGATCCATTCAAAGACATTAATGCAAAGCCTGTGTTCCCCAATAAGCAACTGGATAAGTGAACCACAGGTTTTGCACAAGGCAAAATATTTTTACCATTTCAATGCATCGTAAAGGCCCTTCAGTGAGATTAATAAATGAGAGATGTTTCCTTTTGTGATCAGCTTGACATGATGGAAAGAAAACCTTTGTTTGAGAGAAAGATAAATTAGTTTTTCACAAAAGCCATTGAAAGAATAAGTTTGAAGGGTTTTCTCTGTGTTAACGCCAATAGAGAATAAAAGTTCAACTGTAAATAAAATACTGGAAAATTTACAGTAACTTACTGTACGACTGTAAATTTACAAGCACTCTGTAAATTAGTAATTACAATTTACTGTAAAAATTCACAGTAAATTAATGGCAATTTTATTTGCCAGTAAAACTGTACATTTCTAAATGCACTAAAATAGTAATTACAATTTACTGTAACATTTACTGTACTTACAAATTTAGTTGCCAAGAAGAATGTAAATTTACATGTGCACTGTAAATAAATAATTAAATTTAGTATAAAATTTACAGTATATTACTGGCAATTTTGTTCAGAAAGAAGACATACACGTGAATTTACAAGTGCACTGTAAATTAATAATTACAATTTATTGTAAAATTTACAGTAACTTCCTAACAATTTTGGTTGCCAGTAAAACTGTAAATTTACAAGCACACTGTAAATTAATAATTAAATTTACTACAATATTTACAGTAAATTACCTGCAATTTTGGTGGCAAGACTTTAAATTTACAAGCACTCTGTAAATTAATAATTACAATCTTTTGTAAAATTTACAGTAATTTACTGGATTTTTTTTGTTGCCAGCAAGACTAAATTTACAAGTGCACTGTAAAATAATAATTAAACTAAGTATAAAATTTACAATATATCACTGGTAATTTTGTTCACCAGGAAGACTATAAGTTTACAAGCGCACTGTAAATTAATAATTACAATTTACTGTCAAATTTACAGTAACTTGATGACAATTTTGATTTTCAGAAAGACAATAATTTACAGTGTGCTTGTAAAGTTACAAATTACTGTAAAATTAACAGTAACTTACTAACAATTTTGGTTGCCAGTAAGACTTTAAATTTCAAGCTCACTGCAAACTAATCATTAAATTTAGTATAAAACTTACAGTAAATTACCGGCAATTTTGGTTGCAAGACTGTACTTTCACAAGCGCACTGTAAATTAATAATTATAATTTACTGTAAAATTTATAGTAACTTCCTGGCAACCTTGGTCTCCAGGAAGACAAAATTTACAAGTGCACTGTTAATTATTAATGGCAGTTTACAGTTAAATTAGCAGTAACTTACTGATATTTTTTGTTTGCCAGTAAGACTGTAAATTTACAAGCACGCTGCAAATAAATAATTACAATTTACGGTAAAATTACTGCACATTTTTACAGTATTGTTTAAAGTGTACTTTTCCTCTATAAACACTCCAAGTAATCCTCCTTTTCGTCTTCTAAAGGAAAATATTGTTGAGCTAAAAGTCAGAGGTTAACTACAATTACTGTAATAAGTCTATAAATCTCTCTGCTTTTATTACTGACAGCACATATTTTGGAGGGGAAAGTATAATTATTGCACTTGTGAGTTCCTGAAAACATGGCGTGCACTGGCAGCTCCGCAAATATAATCACAGTACAAAGGACGGGAAATGAAATGCCCAAAATATCCATTTTGAACACACATAATGTGCCTAATGCATGTGTAATAATATCCATGACAGACTTTTAAAGTACCAAAACATATGAGAAACTACAGAAGCAACATACTAGCAGAATATGCTGTTGTGTATTACACTGACATGTACATTTAGATAAAACACAATTCAAGCACATTGTATTCTTGTTATTGTGGGCACGCAATTGACAATTCAAAAATGTTATATTATTCACATACAAGTCGAAATTGTAACAGATAATGTTCAATTGGTTGTTAATCTATATTCTACATAGAGAAACCATTATGTTAATGCACTTCAACAAACAGTGTGCAGCATTTTTAAATGCAAGTTTCTAAGATTGTCAATAATAAGATGAGCAATGAACAATTCTTAAAGGGAAAGTTCACCACAAAAATTTAAATTCTGCCAGCATTTACTGATCCTTCACTTGTTTCAAACCTTTATGAGTTTCTTTCTCTTGTTATACACAACAGAAGATATTTTGAAGAAAGCTTGAAATCTGTAACCATTGACTTCTACAGTTGTTTTTCCTATGGTAGTCAATGATGATAGGATTTCAGTTTTATTTGAAATGCATATTTTTGTGTTCAACAAAATAAAATACTTATAAAGGCTTGGAAACACTTGAGTTGAGGGAGAGTAAATATGGTGTACTTTTTCATTTTTGTGTGAACTATCCATTTAAGTTGTTTTTTTTTAAGCTGTTATAGGCTCTAATGAAAACATTGAGGCTAAAAAATTGAGCATCAGCAAAATATTTGGTATCGCCTAATAACTTTAAAGAGTTTAGATGTCTTGCTGTTTGAAACAAGACTAGTTTCCAGATACAGTTCTTTCTTCTTTTTTTTTTTTAAATCCCTGTTCAGATAATAAAAGCAAGTAAGATGTGCTGGCCAAACGTTATTCAGTAAAGGATGAAAAATGTTTATGAGACAATTTGGCAAGACCTCACTAAATCATTCAATCCAGTAAAATGTAATAAAAGGAACAGAAAGAGACAGACTGCCAACTAACACAAATGGTTAAAATGCTATTTCACACGGACGTAATGGACACAAAGAGTGCTGGAAAAAAGCCTAAAATGCACTAGAATTCAGGCATTTGGCTCATACCCACAAACATCAGAGTTAAAATACAAAAAACAGTTGGAGAAGCACATCTAATACTATAAAACTGCTATTTTTGTACGTTTTTGCCCAATTATGTACTGCAATCATTAATAATGGACATGCAACGGCACACATAAAAGTCTATTTGACCTGTTTGTTAGTCTAGAAAAAAAGTTGAATTTTTAGTTAAGGATCTGGCAATCGTTTTTGGCTAACAAAACATCTGTTACTATTGTTAAATCAATACGTGAATACATGATTAAATCTGCAATGCTGAACTCACACATCATTGTTAACCTATTGATCGACAAGATCTGCATTAAACTCCTACTATTTCACCAAAAAATAAGCTTTATAGAGCTACTAGAGATTATTTTTTTTAAGATTTGGCACTTTTGTGTGTGTGTGTGTGTATATATATATATATATATATATATATATATATATATAACTGTAAATATAACTTCATCTTGAAAAAGAGCTGTTGGCCAAGGCTCAGACTCCTCTAACTAACACATATTAATATCCACCAAATAAATCCCAGAGTTATCTTTATCTGAATGTGTAGAACTGCCTCATAGTTTTATTTTTCATATACAAAATATAAATGAAAGCGCACACAGCCTTGTGTCCGGTAATGTGCAACACAAATACAAACAAACTGGAGAAAATCTCATGTAAACATGTTCATGCCACATATTATTTAAAGTAATATTTTCTGCAATTAAGCACAATTATATAGCTGTACTGTTCTTTATTTCCCTTAAATATTATTATACAGCAATGTGTTACTATTTTATACTAAAAGTTATTATATTATAAACACATTAGTCCTAATACCAGACGTTACCTTTACATTATGCAAAAATATATATAATTATTATATGTGATTTGAGTATAATATGACCTGAATATGTTCATGAGATTTATTTTCATCATATAAAGATGTGCAAAAATAGTAAGACAAGAAAGCTGTGTTGCTTGCATCTGGAGTGCTGAAACCTTTAAAACCTACACTCATATAGTCAAACTACATAGAGTAGGACAGCATCTGATCTGTTAAGCGAGGGGTTTTGTTGCTGTTTGAATCTGGGTTGAGATCTAGAACAGAAATGGATCTGAATAAGGTACAGCAACTGTACATTGTCCTCTTTCTCACAAAAAGTGAACATTGCACTGGGATTCAGAATGTAAAATGTCATTCTATTCTTAACTGCAATTTGTATTTGGCTCCAAAAGGAAGTGACGTTAAGTAGCTTCCCCAATGACATCACATTCTTCATTTGCTATTCTTCTTGGTTACTAAGAGAAATAGGGGTGAAAGGCTGGAGAGGATCTGGCTTTTTTATGAAGGCGTCAGCAGCAAGTGCGTTCTCTGGTCGATACTGATGGTTGGCGACGGAGTTTAAAACCCTTGACTGCAGACCCGCCCTCCGCATCTAAAACCGGGATCCTTTCACCTGTAAAAAAGACAAAAATTAAAATGAGAATGACAACATTGTGTATAAGGGTTGATTTGTTTGTTTTAGAAGTCACAAAAACCACGTCATGCAACCACCAGATATGGAGCCAGATCAGTCTAAAATAGAATACATTCACAAAATATAATTCCTAACACAATTCACATTTACAAAATCCAAAGCAAGTTCACAAAACAGAATTTAAAAAAATGCAAATCCTATTCAAAAATACACAAATCCAACAAAAAACAATTCATAAATGCACAAATCCAATTTGTAAATTAAAAACACGATTCGCAAATACACAAATCCAATTCATAAATTCAAAACACGATTCATAAATACACAAATCAAATTCGTAAATTTAAAACACGATTCATAAATACACAAATCAAATTCAAAAATTCAAAACACGATTCATAAACACTAAAATCCGATTCGTAATTTGAAAACATGATTCAAGAATACACAAATCCAATTCATAAATTTAAAACACGATTCAAAAATACACAAATATAAATAAAAAAATTTAGAACATGATTAATAAATACACAAATCCAATTCATACATTTAAACAAGATTCAAAAATACAGAAATCCAATTCCTAAATTCAGAACATGATTCATAAATACACAAAACCAATTCGTAAATTCAAAACATGATTCAAAAACACACTAAACAATTCATTCTGCAAAAATATTTAAGATTTTTACTTGTAAATTCACCAATTGTGTGTTGTATCAACGAATGCATGTTTGCTTGTTTTTTGTAAATGCGTTATTTTTAAGACTGATCTGGCTCCACACAAGAAAGCTTGTTCCTCAATGGGGAAATTGCCAAGCTCAATTGTAAAAGATCTGTATCCACTGTAACCCATCCACCGCCCTGGGTCCAAGTGGCAAGAACAAGTATCCACCGAAGCACTATTCTCACCACCATCCGGATCAATTATAGATCATGCATTCATTATCATTTTAATAATAGATGGGAGTTGCAATAAACCTGCTTGATAAAGAAGCTCACTCAAGGAAAGACAGAAACAATTAAAAATCAGAGATATGAATGAATGTTCTTGTTAAAGAGACAGTTCACTTAAAGATGAAAATCTGCTGGTTATATATTTTTTTTCTTCAGCACAACATTCATGCAATGCAATACCAATGTTACCACCAATTAGAGAGTTCAAAAAGAAAATTTCTGGCAAAACAATGTTAATACCCGTGTACCTGTTTATAGGGGATGAGAGAGCTCTCGGATTTCATCTAAAATATTTTCTGAGGCTGAATGAAGGTCTCAGGGGATTGGATCGACATGAGAAAAAGTAATTAATAAAGTAATTTAAATTTATGTGTGAACTAACACTTCACCTGCAGATTTTCATTTGTAGAAGAACTATTCCTTTACTGAAGCAATGCACCTAGTTCACTCACTTATCTGTGTGAAGACCTCATTGATGTTAATGGCATTTTTGGCACTGGTTTCGATAAATATAGCATGAATGGAGTCAGCGTAGTCTTTGGCGTCCTTCTCTGATACCTCTCTAAAAAACAAAACAAATAAACAAGTAGTACTTGGTGAAATAAGAGATTTTACAAATATATAGTGTTGTCACGATACTGGAATTCAAAACCAATCAGTTCTGAGATTTTTAAAACGTTCATTTCCCGCTAACATTCGAGCGCTGCTGAGAGTGTTCTTAAACAGAGCGGATTTGCCATTGTGTTCAGGTGCTCAACAAAAATGACTGTGATTGGCCGTGAAGGTCATCAGTTCACCAAACTCACCGCTGTTTACTGAGTGTAACTAAATATTGAGGGACACTGGAGCTTTTTAAAGCTGCGAAAATGTGTTGATTTATCAGTGTATAACTTCTATGTCAGCTTATAAACAGACATTTAAAATGCTTCAGTGTCCCTGTATCAGTGGTTACACAGTAAAAATCAATTAGTTTGATGAACTGATGACCTTCACGGCCAATCATAGTCATTTCTGTTGAGAGCATTAACCATAGACTGTAAAAGATATTTAGGTAGTATCTGTGTTGTCACTCATGGGTTTCTGAAGAACGCAAAAGAAGCTACAAGTAGGCGTGGCCAATCGTCACCATTTTGTTCGCATGTCGTCGCACCGACTGCGGGATACCAAACAAGGGCAAACAGGCGGAGCATAAGCGAAGCTACAGATGCCTGCTAGCATTTTGCTTAGATGGGCTTTTCTTTGGGAGAAATGCTTAATACTTTATTACCTGCAACTTGTTTGTGTTTTGACCACATGTGCTTGGTTGTACACTGTATTAACAAAGGGTTTAGACTTTTTAAAATTTCAGTATATATACATACACACACACACACACACACACACACACACACACACAACTACATATTACACATACATACATACATACACACACACACACACACACATATATATATGTGTGTGTGTGTGTGTGTGTGTGTGTGTGTGTGTGTGTGTATGTGTATATATATATATATATATATATATATATATATATATATATATATATTAGCCCCCTTGTATATTTTTTTTTTTTGCCCAACTCATTTCTAATAACTGATTTATTTTATCTTTGCCATGATGACAGTGCATAATATTTTATTAGATATTTTTCAAGATAATAGTATTCGGCTTAAAGTGACATTTAAAAGATTAACTAGATTACTTAGGTTAATTAAGCAAGTTAGGGTAATTGAGCAAGTCAATGTGTGATGATGGTTTCTTCTGTAGACAATCAAAAAATACAGCTTTAAGGCAGGGGTGTCAAACTCAATTCCTGGAGGGCCGCAGCCCTGCACAGTTTCGTTCCAACCCTTATTAAACACAACTAATCAAACTAATTGAGTCCTTCAGGCTGGTTTAAAACCTACAGGTAAATGTGTTGGTGCAGGGTTGGAACTGAACTGTTCAGGGCTGCAGCCCTCCACATCCCTGCTTTAGGGGGCTAATAATATTGACCTTAAAAAGGTTTTACAAAATTAAAAACTGCTTTTATTCAAGCCAAAATAAAACAAATAAGACTTTCTCCAGAAGAAAAAATATTATAGGAAATACTGTGAAAATTCCCTTGCTCTGTTAAACATCATTTGGCAAATATCTAAAAAAAATAATAATAATAAATAAATAAATAAATTACAAGAGGGCTAATCATTCTGACTTCAACTGTTTATATTTGATAATTGTGAGCACTAACACACCATATTGAAAAGTAATCAGTTTCATAAATGACAACACTTTTAGAAACTCTCACAAAGAACGGAATGCAGATCTTATTCTAGAGATTTCAAACTTAAGCTTTTACCATTTAAGCTGTAACCAATGTGTGTGGGAGATTATCTGAGTGGGCTGAAGCTTGTAAAGCTCAAACATTTTTTTGTGATGGCGGTGTATAACTAGCACACAGTAGCTTGTTGGTGGTAATCTATTGTGTGCTGGTTCTCTGTGTGCCTGTCACCTGATCACAGGTGCTGATCAGATTGCAGCCGTGCTACACGTTTCAGGCCCGTCACACTGACAGCGGATCAGTTTTCTGGCGATGCTTTGCTCACTTAGATTACCCCTGGAGGGTGAAGTTTTCCTTAAACATTTCAAATCGAATAGTTGCTTTTTTTGGATGCTTATGCAAAAAGTTGGTGTCATCATATTAGAGTGCATCCTCTACACTGCAAATGTTCACCTACAAATGATAATGTATGGAGCCAAATCAGTCTCAAATGTGCTCTGAGTTTACAAATTGGATTTGTGTCTTTATGAATCGTGTTTTGTGTTTACGAATTGAATTTTTGTATATATTATAGCAGGGCATCAATTAAAAAGGTGGCGCATTAGACCAGGAGCTCATCTGCCATTTCCAAAATGCATCACAAACTGCTTGAGAAACTGTTCTACTATGACAATTGGTGATGAAAATAAATGATGTTCAATAAGATGTACTTGTGTTTACTAACTATTTATTAAGTAATTTTGAACTGTAGCCCTACATAACCTCGAAACAGCGATTTCTGATCACCTTAATCCAATTAAAGTCATAACTGAACTAAACAGAAATGGAATTAAGACATGTGGAGTGTGCATATATTGGTGGCATTATTGAAGTAAACACTGTAATCAGTAAACACCGTCATGTAGGACTTTTCGCTATAATTTCCGTCAAGATCCACACATGGAGCTGTCAGTAAAGGACTGCATACGCACACAAAAACACACATTGAGAAATGAGGAAGTTTTTTTTTCTTTCCATCTGGCGTGCGTTTTTAAACTCTATAACTCTCTCACCAGTCCTTACTCCTTATTTGCGTCTAATACCCCAGTTTGTCACGGCGGCATGAATGAAATGTTCATGAGTGAATGTGAAACTGCCAAACTGCAGTTAAAGTCAGGCATCCTGCGGATTTGATTTAGAAGGGCTCTTTTTTGTCAGACGGCTCACCGGTCAAGTATACATCCGCACTAAAATATAGCTTGCCTAGAATAGACCCAGCTCCCAACCCAACTTTGAGAATAGATTAATGCCGATATTTTTTTTTATCATGCGATAAGAGTCTTGCGTTAACGCAGCACGTTAATGCCTATAACGGCCCATGACTAGTATTTATGAATCATTTTTTGGGTTTACAAATTAGATTTGTGTGTTTATGAATCGTGTTTTGGGGTCAGAAATTGGATTAATGTATTCATGAATCGTGTATTGGGTTTATGAATTGGATTTGTGCGTTTATGAATTGTGTTCTGAGTTTACGAATTGGATTTGTGTATTTATGAATCGTGTTTTGGGTTCAGGAATTAGATTAATGTATTTATGAATCGTGTATTGGGTTTACGAATTGGATTTGTGTTTTTGTGAATCATGTTTTGAAATTATAAATTGGATTTATGCATTTATGAATCAGGTTTTAAAATCATGAATTGGATTTGTTTTTATGAATAGTGTTTTGAATTTACGAATCGGATTTGTGTATTTATGAATCGTGTTTTAAATTTAGGAACTGGATTTGTAAATTTTTGAAACTGTGTTTATGAATCGTGTTTTGGGTTTACGAATTGGATTTGTTTATTTCTGAATCTTGTTTTAAATTTCTGAATTGGATTAGTATATTTATGAATAGTGTTTTAAAATTATGAATTGTATTTGTGTATTTACAAATTGTGTTTTGAATTTCCGAATTGGATTTGTGTATTTATGAATCCTGTCTTAAATTTACGAATTGGATATGTGTATTTAAGAATCGTGTTTTGTGAATTGGATTTTGTAAATACGAGTTCTGTTGTGGATTGTATGAATTATATGTTGTAAATGTATTACTTTTGAGACTAACTTTGCTCCATAAGAACAGCCAAAGAATGTTCTCCCGTTTTAGTGTCACTGACATGTAAACGTACGTGTTGGAAACTTCAATGCAAGTATATTAAATTTTTGCCTTCTTTTTCCACCAGCCAGAAATTGCACATCCAACAAAAATACTAGTTACATGATTAATTAATTTAAGTTTAAAGAGTATTATGTCTGTAAGTAGGAATTATTGTATTAATAACTGTATTTCCAAAATGAGCTTCCAGATTTACCTATGGAACAAATTTCTCAAACATGAACTAAAAAACTAAATGTGAAGAAAGAATAAATCTCAGCATTCAAAAGTGTAATAAATGATGTCTGTGGATCACCGAGAATAGCACCAGCTGTGCCAGAAAACGAAATATCTAAGCGTCATGTGCCAGACAGAACAATTGCAAGAATTTTCCCTGATATTTATTGCCCGAATGACTTGCGGTGTGATGGCTATTCCTCAGATTCGATGTCTCGGGTCTTTATGGTTTCGAAAAAGTGAAATACAACCGCACTGACAGCCGCCTAACACTGCCAAAGAAAGCATTGGTGAACCAAGACATATCATTGGACCTGTGGGAAGAGCGAAGCAATTTAAAGTGGAAAGATAAATTACAGACCGCTGAAGAGTGGATTTCTTTTTCATCACAAGTTATGCTCATGGTAAACGCTATGTGTGTGTGTGTGCTTGTTTTCAATGAGTCGAGACAAGTTGACAGCAAATATGTGGGTCTTTTCCCCACGTCAAATTGAGTTGACAGCCACTGCGGGTGAATCCCCTCAAGTTGAATGGAGATGACAGGATGTGGAGTCTTTTGTGGCAAAGACGGTGGAATTCACCTGGCATCGGAGAGATCGCACTTGTTGCCAGCGATAGCCACCACTATGTTGGGTGGTCCGTGCTGGCGAAGCTCCTTCACCCAGTTCTTCAATGTCTGGAATGATTCCTGAATGAAAGATGAAGACAAGTGATACTGCTACATCATGATTAGACTTTAAAGTCAAATTTATTTTGCTAGCACACATTGTTATTCTTTAGGTGAAGAATGAATCCGTGCAAGTTAATCTACTGGAAAAAAAAAAGTTTGTTTTGGTAAATGTCAATCAAATTTGGAACATTTGCTTCTGTGTTTGGAGTGGCGGTCCATCTCAGTTGACATCAGTTTGACGCTTCAGACACGATATTCCTGACCACACACCTTTTACCATTAGTTTGCCATGAAGGTGTGTAAAAAGAAAGCCCCGCCCCCTACTCAATATTCTGTTTTAGCTGGAAGTGCATCAACATACTGACATAAAAGTCTCAGCAACTTCCCGTTTACGTGGACCTCGAGATCATTATCTACTGAACTTCATGTTGCTTAAAACAGACGTCATCCCATTTCGTCTATTTAACATACAAAAGGAGTTATTTTGCAGATTGTCCAAGCTGCTCTTTTCCACTGAGTATAAATAGTAAGTAAAGGCTTTCAAGCTTCAATAAGCACCTATATGCTATAGTAGCCTATATGATTTGTGTACAATTTCAAGTCATCTTAAACCATATGATAACGTTGTGTAAGGAAAAAAAGCTGACATTTAAAGAAAGACTTTTTTTACAGCTCCCCTAGAGTTTTACCATTTTTGAATCATTCAGCCGATCTATAGGTCTGCCAGGAGCACTTTTAGCTTAGCTTGGCATTGATCATTGAATCAGATTAGACCATTAGCATCTGGTTCAAAAACAAAAAAAGTTTCTAAAATTGTTCCATGCATTTTTTATGTGATAGCATTCCTTGATTAATATACTGGATGGAGAGTATAGTTCCTAGCCACATTGGTCTATGAAATATACATTTTTTCTACGCCTTGTTTCCACTGAGTGGTTTGGTTTAGTATCAGTCTTGTGTCTACACTGCCAAATGGTACCCTTTTGGTATAGGCGTGGTGTAAGACAGAATGCTGCGTTTAACGTCATGCTCGCTCAAAGAAAAGTCAAAGTAAAGCCATACAGACCGTTCACATGTTGCATAACAACCATTTTGAGAAGATCCTTAATATAAATAAATACTATGTATAATTGTTAATTACTAACTTTTCTATGAACAGGATTTTATGCTGGCTGCTGTTCAGTGCTAGTCCGAATTACAGAACGTCTGAAATGATATAGCCTATATATAAAAGCTAAAATAAATAAAACAAAGCCTATATGAACACATACAGAACCTTACAGTCTTCAAAATGTTACCAATTACTTCTAAATGACCAAAAACATACATCTAGGCCTTATTTGCGTTCGAAAACAATATTTACAATCTGTACAAACCCGTCATCTTTATTTTTCTTCAGCACCCGTAACTTCTTGCTAAAAAGTAATTCTGTCATTCCAAGTTCATAATACTTCAAAAGGCGATAATAATAAAAAAACAAAAAATAAAAGAAATAATAATAATAAATAAAAAAATAAATAAATAAAGTAAAAAAATAAATAAATGAAATAAAGTAAAATAAAAATAAATACATAAAATAAAGTAAAGTAAAATAAAAAATAAAATTTATTAAATAAATAAAATAAATTAAATTAAATTCGCAATTTTTTTGTGTAGTTTTAGTCTGCTGAAAGAATCATTTGCTTGTTTGTTTCGTTTGTTTTTTTTTTCACTTCACTTTTGCATTTGTCCATTTCTAAACGTATCTGAGAGACATTCAATAATCACGCTCAAGTTATCATCATAATTTCAAGTTCATTATTTCAAATATAGACGTGTGTTGGGTGAACGCAAACAGTGAGAGAAATCAAAACCCCATGCGTTTTTTTGACATCCTCGTAAACATCAATAGAACACACACAGCAGATCCTGTTCATATTTCTTGCCATGTAGCTGTTTGTCATAAGAAAACGAAAAGGACTGTTTGAGCTTGAGTCAACCATGGCTTGTTCTATAGTACGATTTCTTGTCTCAGCTGTGTATGCCTATTTAAAAATGCTGATTCTTGGGGAAATGGAGAAAAATCTGCGTCTTAGTCCATCCTTTTGGTATTTTTTGCTGTGCTGGTGACATTTAAAATGGTACCCAAAAGGCAGTACAATATGGTTCAGTTTTTTGGTACCTTTTATAGTAGAAATGGAGAAAAATACTATATAATACCACACTGCAACAAACCATATGGCCATTATTACATGACCTGGAGATCTGCTGAGTGAATTAAAAAAAATAGTAAAACGCAAACATTTAACTCTAGAGGAGTTGTAAAATGAGCCTATTTACAAAAACAGTGGAGTCTTCCTTTAACCCACTCTTCACTGAAAGTCTTACCTCAGCCCATAACTCTTTTAGTGTTCCATGGAAAAATATATATCTTATGTAGTTGAAGTGACATGAAGTTGAGTACATGATGAAAGAACTCTGATTTCTGGGTGAACTATCCCTTTTAATATCTTTACCAGAAGAAAGATTTGTGTGGTAATAACGAAGAAATGTTTCAGTACCTCTTTAGTGATGTCATAGACGATGATGGCCGCAGCAGAGCCTCTGTAGTACATCGGAGCCAGAGCACGAAACTAAAAGTGGAACAGATAACATGCAGATGTGAGAGAAAAGACATGGCCTGTGCTTTAAAACAAACAAATAAAATGAGTATTTAATCATCACTGATCACAACCGGTCATACTTTCTTATGAGTAAAGAGGCTGATCTCTGCAAATGCTTATTATATTTTTATGAAGTGTGAGAGTTTAAAGGAGTGAATTTACTGAAAGCTAATTTGAACCATTAAAATAAGTCAAATAATTTTTTTCTCAAAATTTGATCTCACAATTTACTTAATCTTCATTTCTATAGTGCTTTAACAACGGAAATTGTGTCAAAGCAGCTTAACATAGAAGTTGGAGCAAATTGAAACTGTGTCAGTCCAGTTGAAGTTCAGTTTAGTTTAGGTCAGTGTGGTTTAATTTTCACTGCTGAAAGTTCAAACACTGAAGAGCAAATCCATCGATGCACAGTTCCACAAGACCCAAACCAAGCAAGGCAGTGGCGACAGTGGCGAGAAACAAGCTTCAGAAATCGACAAAAGTAAAAGAAAAAACCTCAAGAGAAAACCAGGCTCAGTTGGGCACTTTATTTCTGTCAGCTTTTTAAAGACAAAAAATATTATAGAGTTGCAATTCAGAGAAAATGTTAATTCTGCAATTGTAAAAGAAAGAAATTGTGAGATATATAACTTCCCTTTTTTACCTTGCAATTTCAGGTTTATGTCAAGTTTATTCAGATTTTTTTCTCAGAACTGTGATTTCCATCTTGCAATGCTGAGTTCTTACTTAGCAACTCTGACTATATGAATATGACTATATGAACTATATGAATTCAGAATCCTGAGAAATATAGTCATAATTGAAAAAAGCTTATACATTTGCAATTGCTATTTTTAATTCTGAAAAAAAGTCAAAATTTTAAGTTTATAATAATTCAAATTTGCAAGCTAAACTCGCACTTCTGACTTTCCCCTCAAAATTAAGAATTTATCAGATATTTAATAAACCTTCAGATATTGAGCAATAGGCTTATAGTTCTATTTTTTTCCTCTCAAAACTGTGATTTTGCAATTCTGCCTTTTTTTGGGGGGGGGGGGGGGTGCAACTTTGTCCAGATAAGTCTAAAAATGAAACATTTACAAAATATAATTAATACATCCACAACATAATTTACATTTACAAAATCCAGTTCATAAGTTTAAAACACAAAAAAATACACAATTCCAACTCATGAATTTAAAACACGATTCAAAATTACACAAATCCAGTTAGAAAATTCAAAACACGATTCACACACAAATCCAATTCATAAATTCAAAACAGGCTTTGAAACTACACAAATCCAATTACAAATTCAAAACACTATTAAAAATACACAAATCCATGTTGTAAATGGAAAATTTGTAAATTTATGAATTTTGTTTTGAATTCACAAATTGGATTTTGTAAATGTGAATCGTGCTGTGCATGTATGATTTTTATTTAGAATTTTTTTTATGTATTTTATGTATTATTTGAGACTGATCATACAACATCTATAGTATCTTGTGTCCTGAGAGGACACAACTATTAAATTTATACCTATAATTTTTGAAATGCAAACCTAAATTCCAATTCTCTCTTTTTTAAAGATGTGCAACTTTATATCTGTATTTCAAAACTGCAAGATATTAAGTCAAAATATTTAACAGACAGAATTGTGAAAAAGTCTGCAAACTTGAAAACGTAAAAATAATGTAACAATTCCAAGAAAAAAGAAAGAAAAAGATTTCAACTCAGAATGTTGGCATTTTATTATCAGATTCCTGAGCTTGTAACCTACAACTTTAAGTTAATATCAATGACCTTTTTCTTTCTCCAAATCATGAGACCTTTTTTTGCTATCTTTTTTTTAATTCCCTGACAAAAGCAAGCTTCCTCACTCCAAGTTTCATGCTGAATTAAATGGACAAGTCAAACACAAACAAATGTGTGTTATTCCAACTTGTTCTCTTTTAAACAGAACTTTTGGTGGTGGTTAGGAAAAACCACACTGAAAAAACCCCTAGACATGAGCAACCTAAAGAAGAATTGGGTTTCAGACGGCCATGCCAAAGGGGCTTGAGTTGAGGAAGAGCACAGAAAGGCGTATCAACACATGTGGGAGCCATCAGGGGAAAGATGAGCACGACGTGTCAGAATAAGTTAACGTTTAATCATTACAAAATAGCATAGTTGGGTTGTTCAACCCCGGTCATCAAATATATACAAAAAAGTCTGAGATTAATAAAAACAAGCTGGATCCAGTATGCCATTCCACTGGAAAAAAAGAGGGTGAAAAGTGCATTGGAAAGTGAATTATTAAGAGAGAGACGGTAGTGAAAGAACGGTTCATTTTTTCCTGCAACATACTTTCTAAAGGCATGATCTAGGCTATAAAATAATCAAATACATACTTAAGAAATTTATATTTTTACCAAATTTACAGTTTTGGCAAATTATTGAATCAATGGTTATGAGCTGCAAATCGGTGCACGCTAAAATAAGGTAATAAAGTTGTCAATTATGTCCAGCTTCTTGAACAGAACAATTGTTTTGCTTCATGAAATCTCAATTTAATTAGCCACAAATATACAAAGGATAACAATTAAAAGTGAGCCCTAGAGTTAAACTGTTGAGTTTTACCATTTCTGGCCAGAACTTTTATATTAGATTAGATTAGCTTAGCATAAATCATTGACTCAGATTAGACCATTAGCATCTCGCTTCAAAAAATTAAAAAAAGATTAATTTGATGGCTTTCCAATTAATAACTGGACTTATCTGTAGTCATATCATGTATAAAGACCAACAGAAAATGAAACATAGCTATTATCCAGGTTTATATGGAACTAGGAACTATCCTCTCATTCTGGTGTAATAATCAACGAATTGTGTTTTCATACCATGGTTGGAGCAGGCTCAATGACACACACCTATAGGGACTACTTTCAGGTTGTGTATAATTTCACAATTATCAAAAACTGAACTTTTTTAAAGCAAGATGCTAATGGTCTAATCAGATTCAATTATTTATGCTAAGCTAAGTTAAAAGTGTTAAGACCGAACTTGAAAATCGGCTAATTGACTTAAAAAAATGGTAAAACTCAATCGTTTAACTGAAGATGACTTGTATAATGAGCCTAATTACAAAAAAGTGGAGTGTTCCTTTAACGTTCAGCTGGAAAAAAAAAAGAAAAAGAAAAAAGATTCATTGACAACTTGGATGGCCTGAGAGTAAAATAACCATCAAATTTTCAATATTTGAGTGAACGATCCCTTTGAGGTAATAATTCTTAATAAATCTATTTATTTGACACAATACAATGTTTATTATTTAACTCGCACAAACTCTGAATATAAATTGAATTCATGTTAAAAAAACAGATGACAGCTCTGTTTAATCCATCTCTTTCCCTGATGCAATGACATTACCCACCTAAGGACTATTTTCAGGTCCTGTGTAATATCAATTATCAAAACTCTAAGCAAGATGCTAATGGTCTAATCCGATTCAATGATTTACGCTAAGCTAAAATTGCTTACATATGACTTACAAATTGGCTGAATGGATTCAGAAATCATAAAACTCAACCGTTTAACTTATAAAATGAGCCTATTTCAAAAACAAAGTGGAGTGTTCCTTTAACGTTCTGCAAAAAAAAAAAAAAAAAAAGAGAAAAAGATTTACTGACAACTTGGATGGCCTGAGAGTAAAATAAACATCAAATTTTCATTATAAAGTTGTAAGATCCCTTTAAGGTAATATTTCTAATAACTCGATTTATTTGACACAACACAATATTTATTATTTAACATGTACAAACTAAATATAAATTGGATTTATGTTAAAAATAACAGGTCAGAGCTCTGTTTAATCCATCTCTTTTCCCGAGGAAATAACATTATACACATATGGATTATTTTCAGGTAGTATGTAATATCAAAATATCAAAACTCTGACTTTATGTAAGATGCTAATGGTCTAATTCGATTCAATAATTTATGCTAAGCTAAGCTAACAGTACTTGCACCAGATTTGAAAATAGGCTGAATGGAATCGAAAACATTAAGACTCAATCGTTTAACTCAAGATGATTTGAAAAAAGAGCCTATTTCCTAAATAAAGTGGAGTGTTCCTTATACATTCAGCTGAAAAACGAGAAGAAAGAAAGTTATCGACAACTTGGATGGCCTGAGAGTAAAATAACCATCAAATTTTCATTCATGGGTGAACGATCCGTTTAAGGTAATATTTATTAATAACTCTATTTATTTGACATAACACAACGTTTATTATTTAACTCATACAAACTCTGAATATAAATTGGATTTACGTTAAGAAAACAGGTCAGAGCTCTGTTTAATCCATCTCTTTTCCTGATGAAGTGAATAAATCAAGTCTGACTGACACGGTTTCTCACATTTATAGCTGTTTTTGGCAAAGTTTGCGGCACAAGGAAGAGGAAACGCTTTAGTTTGGCTTTTGACTAAAATTGCAGGATGTCTCCTCAGACACATCCCAGGATTCCAGACTGTGTGGTCCCTCTCCAGCTCTCCTACTGCACTCTCTCTCATCCAACTTCCTCCAGTCACTCAAATCCTCTTGCCATCAAAGCAAAGAGTCAGTCTTAAAGAGACAGTTCACCCAAAACTGAAATTTCCCAATCAGTTAGTCACACTCATGCAGTTCAAAAATGTAAAGAGTCTCTTTTATTAGCTGAACAAAAACATGATAATTTGAAGATTATCGAAAAGGGAAGTCCAGCAGGGGAAAAAATACCATGGCAGTCAATGGTTACAAGTAGTGTTTTCACGATACTGAATTTCGGTACCAATCGGTACTGAGATTTTAAAAACGTTCATTTACTGCTAACATTCAAGAACGTTCTTAAACAGCGCTGATTTGCAATTGTGTTTGCATGCTCAACAGAAATGACTGTGATTGGCCATGAAGGTCATCTGTTCACCACTGTTCACCAAGTGCAAATACAAATACAGGGACATCGTTTTAAAGCAATGAAGACCAGTCAGTTCATCAGCGGATCACTTGCAAGTCAGCTCATAGACAAACCAGCTGATCGATGCGACTTTGAAACGTCCAGTGTCCCTGTATCTCTGTTTGCACTCGGTGAACAGCGGTGAGTTCTGGGAACTGATGAGCTTCATGGCCAATAAGTAATTTCCGTTGAGCACGTGAACACAATGGCAAATCAGCGCTGTTTAAGTCGCACTCAACATTGCACAAATGTTAGCAGGAAATAGACGATTTTTAAATTTTAATACTGATTGGTACTGAAATTCAGTATCGAGAGATTCAATTTTGTGTTCAACAGAAGAAAAAGTCATTTGGAATGGGAGTGAATTTACTTCTTTGGGGTGAATTTTTGGATAATTTTTTTTGTAAATACACCTAAAACAATGCAAACAATTTATATGGGCTGTATTTAAACAAACGATTTAAATGTAGTAATGTTCAACTTAATTGGTTTGTTTAATTCACTCAAATAAATTGTTTGCAACCACTTAACTTAAAACTATTGAGTAAATCCAATGAATAGGTTTTTTTCAGTAAACAGCATTTGGAATGATTAAGGTTTGTATGTAGCCTTTTATTTTCATCTAAGCTGTATTTAAGTGATCGAAAATGCAGTAAAAACATTCCAAAAGCATTATTAAATATTTTTCAATAACAATAATGAAAATAGTTGTGCAGCGTTATGAACAGAAAGCTCAAAAGAGCTAAATTTATTTTATATTCATTCACCCGTCACTTTATTTGGTACACCTTACTAGTACCGGGTTGGACCCCCTTTTATCTTCAGAACTGCCTTAATCCTTCATAGCATTGATTCAACAAGGTACTGGAAGTATTGCTCAGACATTTTAGTCTATATTGACATAATAGCATCATGCAGTTGCTGCAGATTTGTCGGCTGCACATCCATGATACGAATCTCCAATTCCACCACATCCCAAAGGTGCTCTATTGGATTGAGCTTTGGTGACTGTGGCCATTTACTGTAAGTACAGTGAACTCATTGTCATGCTCAAGAAACCAATCTGAGATGATTCACGCTTTATGATTTACGCTTTAGGATATGATTCTTCTGCTGGCATCAACAAAGCATTTGCGCCCACAGAACTGGTGCTCACTGGATATTTTCTCTTTTTCGGACCATTCTCTGTAAACTGTAAAGATAGTTGTACGTGACAATCCCAGTAGATCAGCAGTTTCTGAAATATTCAGAAAAACCTGTCTGGCACCATTAACCATGCCACGTTTAAAGTCACTTTAATTACTTTCTTCCCCCATTCTGATGCTCGGTTTGAACTGCAGCAGATCCTCTTGACCATGTCTACATGCCTAAATGCATTGAGTTGCTGCCCTGTGCTTGGCTGATTAGAAATTTGCATTAACAAGCAGTTGGACAGGTATACCTAATAAAGTGGCCGGTGAGTGTATATAAAACTTTATTTGGGGGGGGGTTATTAAAAGTTTCTACAGTACTGTCACACTCAAAAAAAAGAATTTTTGCTGCTTGTTCAAACTACTTAAATAAATTAGCTGAATCAACAATTCTTAAGTTTTTAATCCACTTAAATTAGTAAAGACAATCAAGTTAACTGAATCTGTTTGTGTTGGGACAGCATGAAGGAATTGTGTGGAACCCTGCCTTTTTTACAGTGCACTCTTGAACTAAATGCATCCACAAAACCATTAAAGCAAAGAGCAAAAGTTGAAAACAGGTTTCTACAGCGCTGCTCTAAAAAGCAATGTGTTGGATAATTATCTAATCAAGAGCTTGACAGTCAGTGAAAAGCCTGATCACAGCTCTTGGAGGACTACAGGAATCTGTGGAAAGAACTGTCTTCTTCTCACAAAATCACAATAGAGCTTGAAATTAGAAAAGAAAGAAGAAACACACTAGGAAAGAGGAACAGAGGGAGAGTGAAAGAGAGAGTGAAAGAGAGAGAGTACACTTCTAAAAGTCTGACAAGGCCTTAAGTTTCATCCCATCAGGCTCTGCAGCATCTTGAACAAAAGAAAGCAAAGAAAACTTGACCTGTTTAACCGCTCAAAGGCCATGATGATGAACCTGCACCATCTTTACCGGTGGGAAAACATTAAAGCGCTAAACAGGACCAGATGAGGGGAAAGAGGCGAGACAATCAGACTTTCCCATATGTTCAGAGTTTCATACTGAAGAGAGAGATTCAGACATTTGAGACCACTGCAGATATTTTGCAGCTCTCAAATGAAATAAACTTTAAATTATTTTATAGTTATAAGATAAATGTATAACAGCATGATGGCTCAATGGTTAGCACTGTCGCCTCACAGCAAGAAGGTCGCTGATTCGAGTCCTGGCTGGACCAGTTTGGCGTTTGTGTGGAGTTTGCATGTTCTCCCTATACTGGAGAGGGTCTCCTCCAGGTGCTTTAGTTTCCCCCTCAGTCCAAAGACGTGCACTCTAGGTGAATTTAAGAAACTAGTCTGAGATGATTCGCGCTTTGTGACATGGCGTGTTATCCTGCTGGAAGTAGCCATCAGAAGACATGTACACTGTGGTCATAAAGGGATGAACATGGTCAGCAACAATACTCAGGTAGGCTGTGGCATTGACACGATGCTCAATTGCTACTAATGGGCCCAAAGTGTGGCAAGAAAATATCCCCCACACCATAACACCACCAGCCCGTTGATACAAGGCAGGATGGATAGAGACTCATCAATCATCCAATCTTCTGTTGTCCAATTTTGGTGAGCCTGTGCAATTTGTAGCCTCAGTTTCCTGTTCTTAGCTGACAGGAGTGGCACCCGGTGTGGTCTTCTGCTGCTGTAGCCCATCTGACTCAAGGTTGGACGTGTTGTGTGTTCAGAGCTCCTCTGCAAACCTCAGTTGTAATGAGGTTATTTGAGTTACTGTTGCCTTTCTATCAGCTGGAACCAGTCTGGCCATTCTCCTCTGACCTCTGGTATCAACAAAGCATTGCCGCTCACTGGATATTTTCTCTTTTTCAGACCATTCTCTGTAAACCCTAGGAATGGTTGTGCATGAAAATCCCAGTAAAACGGAGCGTTTCGAAAACGCTGGAAAGGCCGTTTTCATTCTAAAACGCTGCTGCTCTGTCTCACTGTGGATGGGGAAAGACGAAGACATCTGAAAACGGAGGCGGGGCTGCAAACGTTCGCCTATCTGATTGGGGCTTTTCCTCAATATTAAGTAGCCCACACACAGTTCAGTCTCGCATCCTCTTCTTGTAAGTTAAGACTTCGCAAGTTTGATCAAGGCTGCAGTCTCCCCCTTCTCAGTTTGATATGGAAAACATACCGAGGACACGGGTAAATCTTCAAAGGGAACAGTGTACTTTATAACTTCATTCACATCACCTTGGCTACGTTGTTTCACTTTCTCAACAATAAAATGTAAACATGATTTAAGGAACTGCCTATTTTCTTTTTAATATTAGCAACTTAACAGACAGCAGAAATGTTGAGGTGCCGTGCTGCATATATGAGCGTCATCTTCACTGTGTGGATATTTATAACAAAACGGAGCCTATAACAACTGCCTTCTTTCAATTTCAGTGAAAATACGAAACGCACCCTCTCTTTTGCTGAATATCAGTTTTAATAATCGATAATTATAAAGCATACAATAAGTTTATACATTGTAGGAAATAAAGGCAAGCGATCAGTCAATGTACCTGGATTAATCATTAACTTATCTTTGCGCTTAACCAAAACATGTTACCCGTGAACAAATAACTTAATAGATTCCAATGACCAAAGTCAGGGAATTGGCCTATGTCGTTAGATAAAGACAACAACATGAATGAAATATCACGTTTAGCAAATATAGTGAGATTAGATCCAGCGGGAGATGCTTGATGAGCAGTCCGACAAGCAGAGCTCTCATCTGGGTAGAAATGCTGGAGCGCTTGCCCGAGAGTGTGTGTGGTCACGTGATGTGCGTTTTCAGCGTTTTGGTGTGGACGGAGAGCTGTTCAGAAACGCTGGGTAAAACGCGAGTGTGGACGCGGATCGTTTTCATTCTACAACGCCGTTTTAAAACTAAAACGCACTAGTGTAAACGGGGCCTTAAATCACCTTTCTTCCCCATTCTGATGCTCGGTTTAAACTGCAGCAGATTGTCTTGATCATTTAGACATGCCTAAATGCATTGAGTTGCTGACCTGTGATTGGCTGATTAGAAATTTACATTAAAGAGCTGTTGGACATGTGTACCTAATAAAGTGGCCGGTAAGTGCAGAGCGAGTTTTTTTAGATCAGAAAAAATATTAATTATTACCTGTTTATTTTAATATGATCATTAAATAAAAAATAAATACATTTATTTTATTATAATAATTTATTTTTTTAACCTAATAAATAAATAACTAATAAAAACTGCTCTCCTCTAGGGAAGTGTTATATCACAAGCAATATCGTATATCTTCCGCCATACAACCAGCAAAATTTTTAAGTGCAAAGGACATGATTTAAGATGATAAATGCCACAAATCTGCTACTAAAATAAACCCCAATATTTGTTTATTCTCCTTTACAGTTTATGCATGCTAAAAAGTCGCAGAAAGTGGACTCAGAGAGGCGAGAGAAGTAATTCCTTAACACTTGGTATGGTACTATTTTTTCTAGCAGCTTGTGTGGGCCGCTTGGCATTCTACATTTAGCATCACATAACATCACAGACAAACATGAGAAGAGATCATATTCCAAACAGCCTCAAGACAGCCATCAAATCATGACAAGCGTACGTTTCAGCTGTCTCTTCTAACACCGAGTGTTTAGAAACAGAAGAGCGTTTACAGATTTATGAAGAAGCCTGAACGCTTTCCAATGACATAAAAGGGATAGTTCACAAAAAATGAGCATTTACTCGCTATTTACTCAAGAGATTTGCGAGTTTCTGATTAAACAAAAAAGAAGATATTTTGAGGAAAGCTGAAAACTTGTAACCACTGACTTCCATAAAAGCACTATGGCAGTCAATGGTTACAGGTTTCCAACATTCTTCAAAATTTCTTCTTTTGTGTTCAACAGAAAAAAAACTTAAATTGACTTGAAACAAGTGAAAACTGAGTAAATGATGACTGAATTTTCAATTTTGAGCGAACTGTCCCTTTTATGCTCGCATTTAGGAAACCTGCATGCAATACTGCCCCCTGTCGGATTTATAGAGACACCGCAAAAACAGAAGTGAAACAGAGCAAACATTGTATTTAATGGCTGTCAGCTTGTTGATGTGTTACCACAGTGTCTTTGTGTGTGTAGTGATTGTTACTGTTTACCCTTTCTTGTCCTGCTGTGTCCCAGATTAGGAATTTGTGAAGCTCGTTTTGGTATTGCACAGTCTTTGTCATAAACGATGCTCTAAAAAAAATTGAAACAGGCATGATTAAAAATAAAAATAGCAATAACTAAATATCTAGACATGGGGTTTTTTCACTTTTATAACACATACGCACGCTAATAAGACTCTCAGCTTTGTTTAATACAGCTTTACTCTATTTAAATCTATTTATATCTGAGTGATAAATAAGGGAAATATGTTAGTGACATGTGGATCTACTTATAAGATAAATTCAGACGTTTACAAGTGTTAATTCAATAATCTGAGCAAAAAATAAATACATTTTCACTCAGAAACTGCCATTCAATTTCACAAATAGCCACAAAAAATGCTGAATAGTAAAACTGTATTTTTTTTCAAACAAAATAACCCAATAATCTTTGTTTTATAATAATAAAATTAAAACAACTGCTCTAAAAGTAGAATAGCCATGATTATAAATAGCATTAGGTTATAAATAGCCAGGTTTGACATTTTTATGACACATACACATGCTAATAAGTGTTTTGCCAGATGTGAATTCAATAATCTAAGCTAAAATTAATTACATTTTTACTCATTACATTTCCCAAATAAATACAAAAAATATGCTGAATACTGAAATTGTATTTTTATATATATATAACATACTCTAATAATGTTGTTTTTAAACTAAAAAAAAATTGGTTTAAAAATAGAATAGTCATGATTAAAAATAGCATTAAGCATTTTCTATTAAATTAAGGTATGCGGGTTTGCCAAGTTTATAAAACATACACATGTTAATAAGGCTCTCAGCTTTGTTTAATACAACTTTTCTATATTTAAATCCCTTTATATCGGAGTGATAAATGAGGAAAAAAGGAGCAAAAAACAAATACTTTTTCACTCAGAAACTGATTAATTATTTTTATGAATAATTACAAAAATATGCTGAATAGTAAAATAGTATTTCCCATATAGCACATTCAAATAATCTTTCTTTTATTTAAAATAAAAGAAACAAAAACAATTTCCATAAAAATAGAACAGGCATAATTAAAATAGCATTAGGCATATGCTATACAAATAGCCAGGTCTGCCAAGTTAATAACATATACACATGCTAGTGTTAATTTAATAATCTGAGCAAAAAATAAATACATTCTCACTCAGAAACTGCCATTCAATTTCACAAATAGCCACAAAAAATGCTGAATAGTAAAACTGTATTTTTTTTCAAACAAAATAACCCAATAATCTTTGTTTTATAATAATAAAATTAAAACAACTGCTCTAAAAGTAGAATAGCCATGATTATAAATAGCATTAGGTTATAAATAGCCAGGTCTGCCAAGTTAATAACACATACACATGCTAATAACGCTCTCAGCTTTGTTTAATACACCTTTACTATATTTAACTCCATTTATATCTGAGTGATAAATGAGGGAAATATGTTAGTGACATGTGGATCTACTTATAAGATAAATTCAGAACAGTTTACTAGTGTTTTTGCCAGGTGTGAATTCAATAACAAGATAAAAAAATAATACATTTTCACTTAGAAACTGCTAGTAAATTTTACAAATAGTCATAAAAATATTATTATATTATTATAATATAATAATATAAATATATTAATATTATTATTATTATATTAAATACTGAAATAGTATTTGATCATACAAAATACTCCAACAATCGTAGTTTTAGTTTAAAAAAAATATTGTTGCAGAAAAAAACACTTGGCAGTGATTCATTTTGAATGTTTTTTTGTCTTGAAAACATTTATTAGAATTGAACAGTCAACTTGAAATACAGAAAAATCTTTATTGTTGAACCCGAAGCCTGAAATGCATATCATTTAGACAATCGGGACAGTTCAGAAAAAAAATCTGTAACCCTCTTTATTTGTTATTATTATTGTTATTATTTTGTTTTCATTTTAATCAGTTAAAAGAACATGAGTCTGTTTTACATTCAGTTTTATCAGGCCAGGTAGTGTAACTAATCCCAGATGCTGGCTTAACAGATATTGTTTTGTTATGTACGATACAGGATTATTATTATTATTATTATATTACAATACTATTAAAACAAATCATTTTTTGAGAAAACACTTCCTGATACTCCTCCTGAGGAAGTTTCAAAACACCAAGTATCAACTTTGTTTGCTTGAAACAGTTTCGCTTTCAATTCAAGTTATGTCTTGCTGTTTGCTACGTGACAATCATTCAAAACCTGCACAAAATCACAGTTGGTTTGACATCAGTGAGTGTGTTTTGCTAGATGCTTACCCAATTGTTGGATTTATGTTTGGATCAAAACTATCCTCCACAAATCTACACACAATGCTTGACTTTCCAACTCCTGTGTCCTAGGAAACAAAACGACCATCAGTAACACAACACATGAATAAAAAGTATACTATGGTAATTTAAAAAAAATTTGTGTAGACATACTGTACATTTAAACACAGCTTTAGATGCATTTCTAAAAATCTGAATGAAAGCTTTTGATTTTTTTTTTTTACTTTTATAATAAATATATTAATTATGCATCAATAATTACTTTTTTCAACCAAACTGAAAGCATAAACCATTAGTAAGCATCTTTTATTCTGTTTTATTTCATCAAATGTGATTTTAAAAAATGTTTTATAATACTACTTTTCAGAAAATGACAACTGGTCAGAATAACAAATGTTTTCATTGATCGAAAAATCAGGGTTACCACAAATATTGATATCTTTAACCCTTCTGATATTAATATATTGGTATTGTGTCGTCTAAAACATATTATAAAATGTTCTGCAATTAGGCAAAGGACGATAACCATTTTGAAAGTTTACCATGGTTTTAAAATGTCAAGGTTTTAAAACCGCAAAAATTTTCTGTTATAGAAATCTAAAACTAGTTAAAGAAATATGTTTTGTAAACTAATGAATACAGCAGAGGTCAATGATTTATTTTAATTATTTAGCCTGACATGTTTACTGTTTCTTAAAATAAAATATATTGTGTTCAAAAGGAAAAAAAGTTGTTGTTTTTTTACCCAGAAGAACATATTTTTAAGCAGTAATCACAATACCATCAAACCGTGAAATTGTGATATTTTTATCCAAGGTTTTCATATACCGTCAGAACCTTATACTGGCCCATGCCTATCTGCAATCATGGCATTCATTCGTTTTCTTTCCAGCTTATTACCTTTATTAATCTGGGGTTGCCACAGCTGAATGAACCGCCAACTTATCCAGCATATGTTTTACGCAGCCGATGCCCTTCCAGCTGCAACCCACCACTGGGAAACATCCATACACACTCATTCACACACATACACTACGGCCAATTTAACTTATCCAATTCACATACCACATGTCTTTGAACATGTGAGGGAAACCAGTGCACCCAGAGGAAACCCACGTGAACATGGGGAGAACATGCAAACAAATGCCAACAGAGCCAGCCGAGGCTTTAACCAGCGACCTTCTTGCTGTGTGGCGACAGTGCTACCCACTGCGCCACTGCATCACCCGTAATCATAGCATGCCATTGTTATTTAAAACAATGAAAAAATATTTAAATCACAAGCTTTTTATTTTAAATTTAAAAGAAATGTCATCAGTGGTTAAACGAATAAAACAAACATTGCGCTATAAACCAGAATGACTTTTTTTTTGGATTTTCAAGCTGTCCCTAATTATTCATATATATATATATATATATATATATATATATATATATATATATATATATATATATATATATATATATATATATATATATATATATATATATATACACTGTAAAAAAAATCTGTAATTTTATGGTTTATTTCTGGCAGCTGGGGTGTTGAAAAAAAAACATAAATAACGGCTGTTAAACTAAAGAAGTACCGTGAAATAACTGATTCTGTAAATTAAAATTTCTGGTAAATTTCTGTAATTCAAACGCTGCTATTTTACAGTACATTTCTGTAATTTAACAGCCGTTATTTACGCTTTTTCTGGCACCCCAGCTGCCGAAAATAAACCGTAAACGTATTGATTTTTTTACAGTATATATATATATGAGCAATATCGGCACTGGTGGGAAGCGTGCATTGGCACAAGGCCGCAGGGCCAGTGCCTTAGTGCCCCCACCAGTGCCGATATACAGCCATATCGCACTGCTACGAGTGTGATATTGCGTTTATACAACAGTTTGACGGCATAATTGTGTATAAAAGCAAAATCAAACATGGAGAGTCTCAAAAACCCTTTTGTATGAGGAACTACTTTCTTCCGGATTCAAATCATAAGCTGACAGTTTAACAGTTGAGCATGCATCTTTAAAAACTTTAGATCTATGTATATAATTGCACAACCATTAATATGAATTGGTTTTATTATACATTTATATTGTTTCACAGTTACATGACCCATGACATGTCAATGTTTTAGTGCATTTGAACAAAATTAATTTATTAAAAAGAGATATTTATTAAAATAATATTTTAGTCAACAAACTTATTTAGAAATCGAAATACCAAACAATTAAATAAAATTACAACCTACAAAATTTAAACTTAATTTTTAACTTTTTTCTCTAGATTATTCCTATTTTAAATGTGTATTTATGTTAGATTAGCTCCAGATTTGGCTTTAGTACTTACTAATCTAATGTATATGCACAAATGTAATATTGTAGCGTCCTATTAAAAATAGGAATTTAAAAGACAGATTTGTGAGGGATGTACTAATACATGCTGCACTGTGTAGGTCAAATATAGGTGAACGATTTTGTCAAATGGAATTATAATTAACCTGACATAAAGAATTAAAGCCTGACAAAACTACTATCAATCGATGAGGTAACGTTAAGCCCAGTTATCCCCTGATTAAAAAGTAACAGTTAACTTCTCTGACTTTTCTAAACATTGACTGTACACTTCTTCTGAATGGATGGTTTAATACGTCATCAGCCCACAAATATTACTGTAATGTTTTGGAAATCAACCAAAGCTTTCACAACAGAATAAAAACGCTGTCACGGTTTATTGGAAGTTAAAGCCAGCAATAACGCTGTGTTAGTCGAGCAACGGAGCAATAAAAACATTAAATATGCAATCCACCATAGCAACGTCAAGTCATAAAAAGTGGGAAAGAAATCTTACCCCAAGAAGGCATACTTTCAGCTCTCTTAGCGACATGTTGACCTCCAAACTAATGAAAACTTTCCAATCATTCCAAATAGTTTCATAAAGCTGCTCAGCAACTATTTCTATTTGACGTAAGCTAAAAACAACAACACACACAGTCTCTGTTCACACAACTAGTGTCGGATATCCACTGCTTTTGTAATATATACGAAGCCGATGAGGAATGTTGACATAACTGGTACAGTTTAAAGTAATACGAGGATTCAGATGTTATGTTAATGATCGATTAGTTGCGATATTAGCAGCTCTCTGGTCGCCATCTTGAACTCCGGTTAACGAGTCTAGTTATGGGAAGTCGTGCCCACGAATCGGTTCTTACGAACAGTTAGATTCACTGAACTGTTCAAAAGCAGTTTCCACTAATAAATTATTGCGTCATCACTTGGTAAAAAAAAATCTAAGATTCCTGAAATATTATGCAGAAAATTCTCGTTTTTAGTTGCCTTTCCTTATGGTTATTTGTTGAAATGTTATTGTAATTTAATTCGTTTAATTTAGTATTTATAGTATTATTATTTTATTATTATTAATGCTATAATTCTATTATTTTTCCTTTTCTGTCTAATAGTATTATTTGTATGTGATTTTTAGATATTTTTTCTTAAGACTATGTATATTATTGACCTTTTTAAAGATCAGTCTGTGATCCCTTGAACTTTGTTATGATGTTCTTGTATTTTCAGTGCAATTAATTAATTAATTAATTAATTAATTAATTAATTAATTAATTAATTAAATTTAAATTTAAATTTAAATTTAAATTTAAATTTAAATTTATTTATTTATTTATTTATTTGGTTGTTTATTTATTGCTTGCACTGAAAATACAAGAACATCATAACAAAGTTCAAGGGATCACAGACTGATCTTTAAAAAGGTCAATAATATACATAGTCTTAAGAAAAAATATCTAAAAATCACATACAAATAATACTATTAGACAGAAAGATAAGAGAAGTTTTATTTAAAACTATTCATCGTTCATGCCGAGAATACTTTCATAAGATATAAAAAAAGATAATGATACTAATTGTTCATTTTGCAAGCAACACTCTGAGTTCGTAGTTCACTTACTTTGGCAATGCAGTTATTCTAACTTGCTTTGGAAAGTTTCTTCTCTTTTTGTAATTGAGAATTTGTTTGATTTTGTTAATTATAAACCAGAAACTTTACATAAAAAGAAAATATATTTTCTTAATCTTCTTACCTTATTAACAACAATTTATATACATAAATTAATAAATTAAATAAATTTTTAAACCAAAATTTTCTATATATATATATATATATATATATATATATATATATATATATATATATATATATATATATATATATATATATATATATATATATATATATATTACTTACTGAAATGCAGGATTACTTTAAAAACAATTTCTAACTCTTTTACAAACAAATCTAAATTTACAAAATTGAATTAGTGCATGGTCTGATGATAAAATTAGGTTTCATGAATCAAAACAATTGACCTGTGGAATTTATTTATTTATTTTTTATTAATCCCCTGGGGGCAATTCATTTCGACATGGTGGTGCTTCACATACAGTATAACAAAAATGACACACTTAACATAATAAACATTAATACTTAACAACAAGTACAAAAATTGATTAACTACATTTAACCTTATACATATAACCTAATTGCTTCAAGCGCAAAAGTAAACTTATAACGATTTGTGGAACATCTTATTGTCCTTAGACGTCGACCAAGGGGCATAGACTCTGTCTCCTAGTATTTTATGTGCCACCCTCAACACCTGCTGTTCGTAATAGTATGCAAGATTTTGCAGGGGAACTCCCAAAATCTTTGAACACATGATGCCTTGAAGACGACTCTAGTTTTTTATAGATAGTGAAGAAAACCAGCAAATAAAGGGAAAGGACAAGATACTTTCAATAAATGAATTGTAAAATGTCTTAAGAATAACATTCTCTACATTAAAAGAGTTAATGTAGCAAAGAGTTTCAGCAATAAAAACAGTCTTTGATGAGCCTTATTAACAATTGTATGTGTATTTAGATCAAATTTCAACCTGTTGTCCATAATTGTTCCTATACCTATATTCCTCCACAACCTCTACCTGTGTGTCATTGATTAGCACCCTTTGGAGAGTTGAACGTTATTTACAACCTTTTCAACTTCACAGCCTTGCCAAGGGATCCTGCATGTTCACAATAATCATATATGTATGCAATACACATGGACTCAAACTCACACATGAACTGATGCTGTTTGTTAACTTTCCACAGTCACACAAAGTGCATCATTCAGTATAAACATATGCTGCCAATTCCTTTTTGAATGTGAATTCAGCTGCTTGCACAAACCGATCTTGTCAGTTAATATAACTTCAATGAATAAAGTATGAGCAGTAGTGGAAAGAGTACTGAAAAATCATAGTAAAAGTACCATTACTTGCCCAAAAATGTAGCACAAGTAAAGTAAAAGTATCTGTTGTAAATATTACTTAAAGTATGAGTAAAAAGTAGCCTATTCAAAAGTACTCAAGAGTAGTGAGTAGTAAGTATTACCCTGTGAAAAGCAGATGCATTTACATGTAATTTGTGAATGTGTGTAAACGTAACATTCTGTAGTGCATTTACTTATTGCCCAGCAGGCACACAATGTCACAAGGACAACATTATTTTGACGTCTAATAATGACATCAAATGATGTTGATATTTGGTCGATTTTATTTTATGATATAAACTGACCAAAATCCAACGCCAATTCAACATCTTAAACCAAGGTCGTATTGACATCAAATACTGACATTTATTCGTCAGGTATGGCAGCCAAAATCCAACACCTGATAGACATTGTGGTAATGTCCACACAACGTCAAGCTGTAACATCATTAAACGTTGATACTTGGTTAGGTTGGACAATGACCTGATGTTGAGTTTTGACGTCAACATGATTTTTATGTTCAAACAAAATGCAAAGTCCCAATGACATGTCATGTTGACCTCTTGTGCTTGCTGGCTGTTTAAGGCCATTTTGGTCATCATACAGTAAACATCCGTCATCTTCTCATCAGTGCATCTAAACAGTCTCAGGGTCATTGTGTGTAAAGATTTTGGACATCTTCTCGTACACTTTTAATGCTTCCAAATAGTTTGCTGCAATTATAAATCGCCCATGTCTTGAGGTGGTTTAGTATGATGTGATTTACCTTCTATGTGTGATTTGATTGGACAGGAAACAAAGGACTAAACTTTCTAATCCCCATAGACAAGAAAAAATAAAGTAGTGACTGCAGGTTGAAAGAAAAGTAGTGAAGTAAAAGTACCGATACAGCACTAAAAATGTACTCAAGGGGAAGTAAAAGTACACATTTATAAAACTATTTAGTAAATAACAATTCCTGAGACAAACTACTCGATTGCTTTAATTTGAGTGTTTGTAATTAGTTACACCGCTGGTTGTAAACATTAGTTTAAGTATAAATAAAAGCCCTTTCAAAAGTACTCAAAAGCAGTGAGTATCCATTGAGTATCACATTGTGAAAAGCTGATGCGTTTACATGCAATTTGTGCATTTGTGTGGATGTAAACGTAACATCCTGTAGTGCATTTAGTGATTATTAAAGGCCGTTTGGCGATTTCAGTCATCATACAGTAAGTATCCGCCATCTTCTCATCAGTGATGCGCAGTCAAACAGTCTCTGGGTCATTGCGTGTAAAGATTTGCACATCTTCTTGGACACTTTTAATGCTTCCAAATGGTGCATTTCTAAAGGGCCCCTTTTCTATTCAGCCACTCCCCATTGACAAGAAAAACTAATGTAGAGAATGCAAGTTGAAGGAAAATAGCGAAGTGCCGATACAGCACTAAAATATACTCAAGTGAAAGTAAAAGTACACATTTTAATAACTACCTGGTAAATTACAATACCTGAGAAAAACTATTCGAATACAGTAATTTGAGTATTTGTAATTTACACCACTGAGTATCAGTATAAAGAGCCGCTGTGATTGCTTTTTATCTCTTAAAGTGTCAGTTGCTATTTTTGGCTTGTTATGTATAACCAAATACCACGGTTTGAGCTGAAATAGTACAATAAATACATTTTTGAAGAACCATTCATGAAAGAACCATTCAGTTCTTTTCTGTGAGACGGTTCAATTGATTCCCGGAAAAGATCCGACTCATGTGAACAACTCATTCACGAATCGGACGTCTGTAGACTAGTCACGTGACCGACATTGTCTTATTTTTTTCCTCACCGAGCGTTCGGTTGAGTGATACGGGAATTTGCGCTATTTACTCGCTATAAAGTGCTTTGTTTCGTTGACTTCCTCTTTGTTTTATATGTACTCGATCTTCACATAGATGCCGGGATTGAAATAAGAGCAGGAAATCTTTTGAGGAAGTGGAGTGACAGCGCCGCTGTAAATCAAGATGGCAGGTAACGTGCTTTAGTATGTTTATTTAAAGCTTTATGAGGCGGTTTAAAGAGAATCTGCTATGTTATCACTGTTGACTTTAATAATTTTTTATACCATTTTTACATTTCTGATGTTGTAAGAACAAAGGTCCCTGCCTGGGGAAATTTTAAGTGGATTAACACTAGTTGCGAGTTGGGGAGCTAACGGTAACATCCTGGGGTATTATAAAAAGTAACCTTACTGTAATAAACAGCTAGGTTTAGCCAACAAGGTAATATGTGATGTATTAAATAATTTATGGTGGAAATTATGTTGTACTTTGAATTAAATAGTACATACCAATGTAGTTTAGTTGACTGGAGCTTGACTGTCAGTTTGTTAGCCAGCCTGACCACCGGGGTCGATTCCGGTTAACACGCTTGGATAACATTAGCTTATAACCTTTAAAACGTACAAAATACGTGTCATACTTTAAGTACAGCCTGTATGCACTTTTACACTACAACATAAAGTGTTTCACACACACCGTGCCCTAGTAACTTACTGTTTAGCACGCAATGTCATGTAGTCATTTAAAGTTACCCTCAGTTGACAAGTGAGATATAGAGTAAACTAACATTGTGATACATGTTAAGCCTGTGTCATATAAGCTAGCATACTATCTTACGAAAATAAACAGCAGTTTTTGGACATTATGAGTGTTTTTTTTTAAGTTAAAGGCCTAAAATGCTGTCCAGCTTGGTAGCTTAGCTAGGACTGGGTTGTAAAAGACACAACCCAACTTTATGTGACAGATGCCAGCATGACTTTAAACTGACAGTTTATCTTCTTAAACACTTTTCACAAGTCAGCCTTTGATTTGAAATGTTGTGTTTGTTTCCCCAGGTCTGTCTTTATATTTTGAAGATGGTCATGATGATTTGGATGACTGTGAGTATACAGAACTCTTCAGCAAATTTTATCAGTGCGAATCTTATATATGGATTTGTTAATCTTATATGACCTTTTAGGAAAGTTTTATTTATCCTCAAATATTGATTAAAAGTAAAAATTACTTTGATTATTAAACTCAAGCAATTGTAATGCATTTATAAATACAAAATATAGTGCAAAAGACATTATTTCACAATACTTTTGTCATGGTAATATTTGCTGTACTGTCGAAATACTGATTTGAATAGAAAAAACCTTTGAGAAATTACGTTAACAGAAATGTTTTTTTTCTTAAATAAAAACCAGAGAAAAGAATATTTGCTTAATTGTGGTGAAAATGTTCATTTTTTACCCCTAAAATATTAATGTTTGTTTAATTGACTTTATAATATGATCTTTCAATGATTTTAAGGGTTTGTTCACACTGTAGGTTTTGATTTAACTAATAGAAACTCTCGTGCAATGTTTAGTTCATCTGTTGTGATTAAATATAAACACTGCCATCTGAACTGGTGCACATCAAAACACTGACAGAAAAATACTTTTAAGAAATGAGTCTGCTTTCAAACAAACAGTGGTGAACTGAAATATGAATGAAACATGAACCAAAGTCAGCTAAAGGAACAAAAACAGGACATGACTTAAGCATATCTGTTTTTGTCTCATGATAGTTGCAGTGTTGAAAACATACTTTAATTAATGGTAGATTTGTTGGTGATATTAGGAAATGTTTTTATTCGGGAAATGTTTAAAAGGGGTTTTCTGAAAGAATTTTTACCATTGATCAAACTGAAACAACTTTAAGACTTTTTATCAATGTTGTTATTTGTATATATTTTTGGACAATGAACGAATGATTAAGAAACCGTTATAATTGCAAATCACATATTGAATATTTAGTACAAGTATTGCCATGAAGAGTCAATGTTGCTGATGTGGCATTTTGCCCAATTAAATTCAACACAGACATTGGAAACGCATTTTCCCCTCCATTTTTAGGTTTCATGTTTAAAATGACAGCTGAAAGATCCAGGACCAAATGTTTAATTTTTCTTGTTTTGATCTAGACCAGTGGTTCCCAAAGTGGGGGTCATGGGACAATGAGGGGAGATGGGGGCCAAAAATCTAATTCATTTTATTAAACTATAAGAAATACCATAGTTTATCCATAGCATACAGAAGAAGAAATAGTAGTTAATTGACACATTAGTAAAACAACATGCAAATAAAATGCCATCAGCCTTTTAAATATTAATAGTATTTTTTTTTGCAACCCCTTTTAGTACGTTATATTAAAATATCAGATACAGCACATTTTAAAGCACCAGCTTCTACTTTCTGACACCGTTACGGCAATCGCATACATAAAAAAAAAATACAGGCCACAATTAAACATGGAGGATGTTCTCTGAGTGGTGTTCTCCAAAATTAAACAATGAATAGCCCCGTTCTGTGCAGGGTTTATGCCCAGCAAACAATTTTGTGTTTAATAGACGACTAATAACTAAACTTAGGCTGTCAGTGAAATTCTAATAGACATCTAAGAATAGCTCAAAACTAGACTAGTCGTCAAATAGACAGATTAGACGGACTTTAAATGTGTAGTCATTTATTTCTGTTTATTTGATGACTAGTCTAGTCTAGTCTTGGCCTTTTTTTAGACGTCTTCACTGAAAGCCCAAATTTAGCCTCGTTTTAGCCAAGACAACTATGTTTAGACATCTTTTAAAAACAAAAAATGCTTGCTAGATATTTTTATTATCACCTCAGAGGATATTAAGGTCACGAGTCACTGGCATTGTTATTTAGGGGGTCACAGGCTGAAAAGTTTGGGAATCCCTGTTCTCTTGACCAAAAAAATCAAGAAAGCCGAACAAGACTTGTTATTGCACTTAACAATCTTTCCTAGTTATTCTACAGACAGCTAAAGTGTAACCATCTTTGCAGGCAGAAGTTTATTGAATGAAATAAAAATTGATTTACTGTTCTTTCTACAAAAAATAAACCATTTCTCTTTTCATTAGAGTGGATTTCTAGTTCAATTTAACTGATTTGTCATTTGATAGGACCAATACACTGCATGTTAACTTGTATACTTGACCATTAACTGTCCCTATGGGTCTGTCTTGCAGTTGGATTCGATGACTATGGTTCGGAGTGTGAAGGGATTCGGATAACAGCATTCCTGGATGCAGGCCAGGATAATCTCACCCCTCTGGGCCGGCTGGAGAAATATGCTTTCAGTGAAAACGTCTTCAACAGGTGAGATGTGAAGCTCTGCAGTGTGAAACCAGTAACTGTGAGACGTGTTATGTGAGACCTCTGTGTTTTCCTCTGTCATGCAATACTTGGTGTTTTTTTAGGAGTAGTGTAAGATGTCCATAATGTAACTATCACTTGAATTCCAGTGTGAATCGATACAGAAGAACTTTTATGGCACAATGGTGGAACATGAGTTTCAAAATGTAAAGGCTTAAAGTACACCTGATATTAAGTTGGACCAGAAATAGCTGTAAGGAGCCAAAATTGTCATTGCAGAAGAATTTGGCTCATACTTAAAGCTTCTTATGTTATTACTGATATTATAGCTTGAAATTTGTTGGAAATATTGCGTTTAGACAATTTTGTGGTAAATTCTAATGTTATTGTATGCTTTATGTATTTTCAGGCAAATTGTGGCTCGTGGATTGCTGGATGTTCTCCGGGAGTTCAGTGCTAATGAAAATGACTTCATCAGTGTCATGGAAACGGTTGCCAGGATGTCTGAGGATGGAGGTTTGTATGGCTTTAGACTTTATTTGACTTGATTCCGTATGGTGGAACTCTGTGTAATGTCATAAATGTAATGCGATGTTACAGAACCGACAGTGCGAGCAGAGCTAATGGAACAGGTGCCAAACATTGCCATGTTCCTCCATGAAAATCGCCCCAATTTCCCAGAAGCTTTCTCACGGTACCTGGTTCCCATAGTGGTCCGCTATCTTACAGATCCTAATAATCAAGTGAGTTTTATTTAGCAAAAATATTTGTTCTGTGAGATGTTCTTCCTAATAGATGAAATAATTACAGATTTTTTTTTGTTTATTTATTTGTCAGTATTGTTGTTGTCTGTATTTTTTTTTGTATAATGTTTATTAAGAAACCTATGTTTGTAAAATGTCTATTGAATAAATGATATAGTGTATAATATAATACACACTACCTGACAAAAGGCTTGTCGCCTATCCAAGTTTTAGGTTGGTCATTGTGTATCAGAAGTGGCTAATATGAAAGGCAAAGGCCTCTAGATTATGCTTATTTTACCAAAATAAAATATGATCATGCCTTGATTTTTAATTATTAAATTAAGACAGTAAGATCTGACTTTGTTTAGACAAAAGTCTTGTCACTTAACAGAAATAATGTACAGTATAGAATATAAAGTCATGGTGCAGTGGAAACAGAATTAATATTGTGTCTGACTCCCATGAGCTTGGAGGACTGCATCCATACATCTCTGCAATGACTCTAATAACTTAATAAATAACAATATGGAATAGCAAAAAACATTCTTGTAGGACTCCCAAAGTTCATCAAGGTTCTTTGTATTCATCTTCAATACCTCCTCCTTCATCTTACCCTAGACGTGCTCAATAATGTTCATGTCTGGTGACTGGGCTGGACAATCCTGGAGCACCTTTACCTTCTTAGCTTTCAGGAACTTTGATGTGGAAGCTGAAGCATGAGCAGGAGCCCTATCCTGCTAAAGAATTTGCCATCTTTTGTGGTTTGTAATGTAATGGGCAGCACAAATGTCTTGATACCTCAGGCTGTTGATGTTGCAATCCACTCTGCAGATCTCTCGCACGTCCCCATATCGAATGTAACCCCAAACCATGATTTTTCCTTCTCCAAACTTGCTGATTTCTGTAAGAATCTTGGGTCCATGCGGGTTCTAGTAGGTCTTCTGCAGTATTTGTGATAATTGGGATGCAGTTTAACAGATGATCCATCAGAAAAATCTGCCTTCTGCCACTTTTCCAAATGGCATTGGAATGGCATTAACATGGCATTAAAACATCAATAAATGTAAATAAAATACATTTTTATTTTAAAGTTTAATTATTTGCCTTTTTTTAGTTCAAGAATGCTTGAGCTTTAGTGTTTTTTTTTTGCTTTATTTTTTTAATTTGTTTATGAAAACATTACACTCAATAGCGTACATAATTTTTATTAACAAATATACATTATCTCGGTGTTATTACCTGATACCACCCAGAACATGCACCAAAACACTGGCAAACAAAACAGCAATTATACAGCATCATCAAAAGAATCTCAGCCAAAATATTGGAATATTAAGCAAAATAGTAGACATGTAAAATGGCAGGAGAAAATAAAATATCACAGAAAAAAAAATTACAGAGCCTTGTAAATGGATCCATCTGAGGAAGGGGCCCCACATATTGTCATGAATCTTCTGTTTGCCAAATCTAGAAAAGTAATCTTTTCAGCTTGAGGGCAGAAACCATTTCAGCTAACCATTAAAAAAAAAAAACTAAGAGGTGTGGTGGATTTCATCTCCATCAGAATCACTCTCTTTGGTAGCACCATGCCAAACATAAGAGAGAGTTGTTGATTTTTTGGCCAAGTTAGAGTCTTATTCAAACAATGCTAATTCCACATAAGTTTTAATGACCTTTTCGAAAGCCTGAGAATAAAGTCTGAAGATACTTTTCCAAATTTCAGATGCTTCTGGACAAAACCAGAATATATGACCATAGGTCACACAAAGGAGAGATAGAAGAATACAGCTTATTAAGTTTGGTTAGTGTTTTCGATTGAAAGTGCTTTAAAGAGGAACATTCAAAAATGCTGAGAAACATTTTTTTGCAAACATCATACTTTGCTTAATCCTTTACTGTTGACATGCTGAAAACTTTAGGGTTGAATTTCTAAACCTTCCTATTGTGTAATGATTCTGTACTACCAACAGAGCATACCTCTTTTGTAATAAACTGTACATTTCACAACAACTATCAGATCACTTAAGCTATGTTCACTTTATTATTCATAATCTGAAGACAATATTAAAGTGATTAAACTTATTATAGATCCTAATACCTCATTGTTGTTAAAATCTGTCTTTGTTTTTCCTTAGGTTCGAAAGACGAGCCAGGCTGCACTGCTGATACTACTTGAACAAGGTTTGATGAGTAAACCAGATATGGAAGGAAAGGTCTGCCCTGTGCTTCTGGAGCTCACTGAACCCAGTAGTGAAGACGACCTGAAGATCGAGGCTGTAGCGGTAAGCTTTTGTGTTAAAGAGATTTATAGTTCACCCAAAAATTAAGATTTCCCATTAATTTACTCACCCACAGGTCATCCAAGATATAGGTTCCTTTCTCTCTTCAATAGAACTTTACAGAAGATTTTAATCTGAATCCATGGTGATTCATATAATGAGATCATCTTTTGACATAAAAAATAAACACATACAGACGAGTCCAAATTAATAGCTGACACACTGAGGCCTTGTGAAGCAAAATTATCTGTCCATGTCAGAAATTAAACGTTATTTACAATATTATTATGATCCACAACCTGGTCAAACAGTTCTAATCATAATCATGTTGCTTTAATGATGTTTGCGCAAGGATGCACGCTTGAACGTGAGCTCGGGTGACTCATTTTTTCAATAGATATTTGTGATTGTGTCATCAGCCCTTGTACATTCGTCTTTAAAGCGACAGGACTACAGTCTGACTACATTTGCACCTAGAACTGTTTGACTAGGTTGATAATATTCAATTTCTTACACGGACTGATCGTTTGGCTCAGACCTCAGTGTGTCATCAGGAGCCACAGCTATTGATTTGGACTTGTTTGTTTGTGAGATTTTTAACCTCAAAAGACTATCCCTATTGACTGCCATTTATATGAATCAACAAGAACCCTTAATTCAGCTAAAAATCTTCTTTAATGTTTTACTAATAAAAAAAGAGCGCCTTCATCTTGGATGACCTGTGGATGAGTAAATTAATAGGAAGTTTCATTTTTGGGTGAACTATCCTTTTAAAGAGAGCAGAGCTAACTATCCTTTTAAAAATAGAGCAATGCATTCATTGGACTTTTCATCGTACCTTTAATCCAGTTGGGATGAAGTGGATATCTTCATGATGTCCTCCAGGCTACTGTGCTAATTGTTTTTGTATGATTGGGTTGAACTCTTTATGTTTTGGTACAGATCATGTGCAAGCTGGTGACCATGTTGACTAAAGACACGGTGGAACATCTTTTATTGCTGCGCTTCTGCGATCTCTGTAGTGACACCAGACTATTTCAGATCCGCAAGGTAATGATGCTCTCAAATGATCCAACCTGCCCATTTATCAGTTAAAACGTCTAAGGTAAATTATTTTATATTGTATTTAAGAAGAGGGTTTAAATCAAAAGAAAAGATATGCTGATCGAAGTGAAGTGTATGTGCATTTTGTAATGTTAATGCAATTTGTGTCAGTGTTTTACACATGTTGTACACAATAGAATGAAGTCAAAAATTGCTTTAAAAAATATCTGTGTTTTATAAATGCAACTTATAATTTGTTCGTTATGCAATTGTTTAGTGTTTCTCTCTCACTCTCTCTCTCTCTCCTTTTCTCTATCTCTTAATCCCGTTCAATTCAATAATTGCTTGATTGGCATGACAAATGTTAAATGTGTGTGTGTGTGTGTGTGTGTATATATATATATATATATATATATATATATATATATATATATATATATATATATATATATATATATATATATATATATATATATATGTATGTATGTAAATATATGTATGTATGTATGTATGTATGTATGTATGTATGTATATATTAATATATATATAAATATATATATATATATATATATATATATATATATATATATATATATATATATATATATATATATATATATATATATATATATACACACACACACACACACATTTAACATTTGTCATGCCAATCAAGCAATTATTGAATTGAACACATACATATATATGTATGTGTATATATATGTATGTGTATATATATATATATATATGTATGTGTGTATATATATATGTATGTGTATATATATGTATGTATGTATGTATATATTAATATGTATAAGTTTAATTAAATAAGCATATAAATAATATATCATATTCAGTAAATTGTATTATCATTCAATATATCATATCATTCATAAATATTGATAAATAATAATAGATCAGAATAAACTTTCTCTATCTTTATCTCTCTCTCTCCAATTCAATTTAATGATTGCTTTATTAGCATGACACATTTTACAAATGTATTGCCAAGGCAGTTATAAAGTTTACATAAAGTAATATACATATATATTTAAAAACTAAAAAAAACATAGTAAATACAGTAAATAGTAGTATAGTATAATAATAGTAATACTACTACTACTAATAATAATAATAATAATAATTAAACAAGTAAAAATATTAATAATAATAATAATAAATCTGAATAAACTCTACATTTAACAATTAACATTTATGGATAAAACAGTAATAATAATAAATAATAATAATAATCAGTATATTTACAATGATTCACTAATAATAATCTAGATGTCTCTCTCTCTCTCTCTCTCTATTAAATGTACACTTATCAAGGCTTATTACAGTAAAAATAGCAATATTGTTAAATATTACAATATCATAACATAGAGACTCAATACAAAAGTTCTCATACTTTTACACAGTGGTGTTTACTACTGCACTTCAAAAAAGTATGAAAATATCATGTTTCTGTATTAATAATATTCTATTGTTTTTGAAGAGAAACAGAAATGACAGTCCTAAAAACGAAATGAATGCAAATGCCTCACAAAACAAGCATGCAGTTTGCTGATTGCATGTGCATGTTTTTGACTTGTTTTGCCATTCAAATAGCTGCAGGAAGGAGAGTCAGGCTTACATTGTGTTAAAGCAAGTTGTGAAGAATGTTAATCTACTTTTGCAGCTCGTGCTGCATTAGCAGCTAGCTATGCTGTTTGTTTTGCAGCAGGCGTCTTTTTACTAAATAACAGAAGACCAAATCTGACCTCATTTCAGATGTCTAAACCATCTATTACACTTTTTTTGTGTGTGTGTTTCTCACCACCAGGTCTGTGCAGCAAACTTTGGCGAGTTTTGTTCTATTGTGGGTCAGGAAGCCACAGAGAAACTATTGGTGAGACTTTTTGTACATGTGGCTTGTGCTTGCTTGTATATATTTAAATGCAGGGCTAAAATGTAATTATATAAAGAGCTGCTTGTACTAAACACACAAAGTCAGTTTTTGTCTTCACATGACATCCTACTGTTTTAACCAGGCCTCTTTTTTCGTCCTAACCTCAGATGCCGAAGTTTTTTGACCTTTGCTCAGACAGTCTGTGGGGAATTCGGAAGGCCTGTGCAGATTGCTTCATGGTTGTTTCAAACTGCACTTCTGCAGAGGTGCGACGCACAAAATTGTCCCCCTTGTTCATCAACCTCATTAGTGATCAGTCACGCTGGGTAAGTGCAAAAGCAGCACACATTAACACTGTGCTCTTACATGCCGTGACTCAGCATGTAATTTATGTACTCACTAAAGGCAAACACGGTTTATCTGATGGTTAGCATACAGCAATGTGGAGTTGCACCTTTTTTCTTCCTTAGTTTAACATGCTTTATTACATTTTAGGAATTATACGTTTTTTTATATAAATGAAAGCGACATCTGCTTATATTCTTTTTGTTAAGTTTTTTTTGTATTTGTTTATTTATTTCAGGTACGCCAGGCTGCATTTCATTCTCTGGGTCGTTTCATTTCAACATTTGCCAACCCTTCCATCACAGGATTACATTTCTGTGAGGATGGGACACTCCGTGAGATACCGAAAACCTTCTCAGAGAGGTAAATTAAAAAGGTTTCATGGAAAAAAAAAAAACTACACTTGCTTGTGATTTTTATTTAGTTGTTTTTTTTTTTCCCTTCTTCTTCTTTTTTTTTTTTTTTGGATCTGATCTCGATTCCAGAATTCTGAGCATTGACCAATACAGAATCCCTTTCCGACACTGTGCCAGTTTTTTGTTGTTGTTTTTAAGCATAATACAGTTTCTATAGTTCTGGTGATAACTTAAATAATATATGTTCTTTAGTAAAAATAACAGTCCCTTAAGCCTGCTTTATATGACAGATGAGACAAACTAACTAAAAACGTGATGCTTGCTGCAAACTAGGCTACACTATTTAAGCGTTCGTTATGACATTGATATGATCTGTTGTGGTTCAGCTTATGTTTCCTTTTTTAATATTAAGATTTTTTTATCTGTAATTGGCTTCCCTAATCGTTGGTTAAAAAAATCTGCCTTTAGACAAAGCCTGATATTTTCCTGCAGGTTTGAAGCAGACTAAACCAAACCATTCAAGGCCAGTTTTACTTAATAATCCTTCGCCTAAACTCGCCACTAGTGAGATGTAGAAACTAAAAGCATGTCTTAAATATATATATTTTTTTTTTGGTCAGAAAAAATCTTTTTTAAATCAATTTCGTTTGGTATAATTTGTTGATTTATTTGAATGTATTTTTGTTGGTCAGTTATCTTCAAAATAAACAAGAATATTTGAGGTTAAGTTCAAAACAAGGTACGTTTATAGGCCTATGCTTCAGCGCACAAACTATATATATATATATATATATATATATATATATATATATATATATATATATATATATATATATATATATATTATTGTTGTTATATATATATTTATATATATAATGGCCATTAATATAAAATAAAGGCCAAGTTTTTTTTCTGTCTTTTGGTTCAGTCTTAAATTATCCTGTGAATGTTAAGTGAACGAATAATAAATCTATTTATTAGCTTCCTGATCAAGACTAAATAAGCAAGGAGAACCAAGCCAGAGTTGTGAACACACTCTTAGTTACTTTAAATATTGATTTATACTATTATTCACAACTTGACTTATTTTAATGATTTATTTTTTACTATACTACTATATTGGTGAAGATTTGCATTCTACTTAAGGTTCACAATTTTATGCAGCAAAGCAGTCTTCAACACTCATAATACGAAAGATTGCAGTAATAAATCAGAACATTCAATGTAGGAATATTTTACCTATACATTTTCTAATAGAAATTGTTTTAATAAATGTCTAAAATCTAAATTCTGATATTTGTTTTCATAATATTGCTGTTTTTATAGTATTTCTAGCAAATAATTTTAGTCTCAGTGGTCATAACTTTAAATATATATTTTTTAGGTTTAACTTTTGAGCAGTAATGTGGTAACTATTATTGTTAATAATTCAAAAACATCTTTACAAAACTAAGTTAATAAGTCTATCAACTCAGAATGAATCTCTCCTGTCTTTGCAGTCATGGTATGGAAGTGACCAACAGCAACTCCAGTAACAGCCGCAATGCCTCCATCATTGGTTCTCCAAACACTCTCATTCAACCCCGTTCAGAATCACTTGAGTTCATTTCAGACACGCACATTTCACCGTCACATCCTCCAGAAGGCCATTCTCAAGAAAACTCCACCAGCCGGAGCCAGTATGAACGCTCGGCCCCTTTATCCCACCAGCAACTGGACGACAACATGATGTTCAACTCCTTCAACTTTTGGAGACCTCCACTACCTGACATCACCCAAGACCTGCAGCTGCTACAAGGGCAGGAACGAGATGTGACGCTCGAGGAAAAAGAACAAATCACGAGGGAAACAGAAGCTGACAGGAAAGACATCGTGCCAAGTTTAGACGCACAAGGCCCAGCCACCAGCTCGCAGATCCAAAAGGTTTTAGACTGTCTTCAACCTCATCTAGATGATCCAGACGTGCAAGGTGAATTTCAAAAAGAGCTCATGTTATTTTGCTTGTTTCTAGTGGAGGACAACATTCGCAAATACTCAATGTACAGGTTTAAGTGAATTTTCCTGATTCTTTACGTGTCCTAGTCCTTCCCCTGAAATGTGGGATGTTGACGCACATTGATCGTTACAAATATGATGATAGTGCACACCCCTGCTTTTCTCCAAGTCAGTAGTTATTTATTTCCCAATGTGTTTTCCACTTGCAGCACAAGTGAAGGTGTTGTCGGCTGCTTTGAAGGCTGCTCAGCTGGAGAGTCAGACGGAAGACGCTGATGATTCTATGTCAGAGAGTAACGGCTCCACGGGCTCCCCGACATCGGAGGAGCTCAGTGCCATGAGTGAACTCTCGCTGACAGACGCTCAGATCTCAGACTCGCCCTCCACGTCACCTGTGCTGGTGGATGACTCTGAACACAGCAGCGAGGTGAGAGAACAGCTTTCTTTCTTATTGTTGAAATGTGCAAATATTATAGCTTTGGAAATTAATAGCATATACTAAGGATTTCCTGGTTGATACAGTTTCTATATAAATTTTTTTCATTTTCATGGTTGCGGTGGTTTTTCTGTTATGTTCATTTGTTAAATGTGTTTTCTTTAAGTGAATATAATGAGAATGTCATTGACTACGTTTACATAGACATCAGTATTGTTTGCCTTAATCTGAATAACACAATAATCTGATTAAGTTGTTTATATGAGCTGCTTTTAGAATGTTCCTTTCATGATCCTGTTTTACATGTTTTAGTACATAATTCTATTAACATCATTGGGTTACCACGCTATCCACGTTTTCTCTGGAGTTTCACGAAATTTCATTTTTAATTTTAATAATGTGCCATCGCAGCTCACCATCTGCAATTTTATGTAATAAAAGTTGATAAATCATTATAGAGAAATGTAAGGCTGTTAATGTATTAAACATCTTAAATGCTATTTTACATTGTATTACCTTTTGCAACTTTTTTGATTATGCACGTTTAGTTATTTGTTAAAGTTTGCCTGAATTTAATCTGTCAATATTGGGATGCTGTGTAGTTTATGTAGATTCAATAAAATCCTGCTAAAACTGCAGTGACCAAAGGAAACATTGTTATTTCTGTTGTTTTATAGGTGCCACCTCCTGGCGTTAGCATTTTTATTTATTTATTTATGATTCGTTTCTTACAATCAGAATTAAATGTACTTTTAAGTTAATAAGTTAATGTCGCCAATGTTACCGGTCTAAACCTAAAGTGTCGATGGAAACTTAAAACCTTTAGAAAGAGCATTAACCCTCGAGTACTGTTCAAATTGACTACCCTTTTGTTATGTTCGTGGCTGTTTTTGCACAGTTTGCTTTTATTAAAAGCACATTTTTTTTAATTGCAGACACTAAATTATCTTTCATTCTAGATTGTTGATTGTTTTCCTTGTTTGGAAGAGGTCCAGTTTGTCATTTTTACTGTTGATCATCAGTTGGCAACGTTAACCCTTTAGATTGGCCTCTTTTATATGGAGTTCTTTGGAGTAAAACAGCATATTATAGTGTGCGTTCATAAATACACACTAACTATGTTTATTATGTTCTGAGGGGGCTTGTTCCCCCCCCCCCATCCCCCCCCCCCCCTACATATTCCTGTAAGTGTGCAAAGGTCTTTCTCAAACTCTCTCTCTCTCTCTCTCTCTCTCTCACACACACACACACACACACACACACACAAACACACACAAACACAAACACACACTATACTCCATATAAAAGCCAGAAACTAAGCTTTTTTTGCACTGCAACTGATGATCAACTGTAAAAATGTCAAATTTGACCTTGTCCCTACAATCAAGAATGCATATTTATAGTGTCATAGTTTTGCTAATTCTATCAAAAAATGTAGTTAAAATGGAAGTCAATGGGGCGAAAACAGCCACCAACATTATGAAAGGGTGGTATCAGAGTGTATCGAGGTTTTGAAAAATTCCAAAGCATTTTCCCAAAATATGTCAAAATAAGATTTATCACTAAAAATCATTGCATTTGCTGTAAAACAGAGAAAGTTGTGGCCAGATTGAGCCTCAAAATCACCCCAGAGTGGATGAACACATCCCATGCAGTACTTAAGGGTTAGAAAATGGTCATTCTCTGGTTCCTGTATGTACAGTACACTGTAGAAAATTCCTCATACATGCTAATGTGTACACACAGGAGTCAGACCTAATAGAACATGTGGAGGAAGACAAAGACTCGGATGCAGTTAAAGCATGTGAAGAGGAGAAGTCTAAAGTCCAGGTAATGCACTGCTCTAGATAAGTAACCTATGAAACCGAATCCAAAATCCATATGCCGGGGTTACAGTTAGCCTTTATTTTCAGATTGTTGTACTAACCACAGACTTAAATTGTTAATTGACTTTCAAACTATTAATGACAAAACATGACACGTTGATCAACTCTGAAGTTTGCTAACTGTCGTTGTTTGTGCCTTAGAATGTAATTCCTCAGCAGTTGCTGGATCAGTATCTGTCTATGACAGACCCCGCGCGAGCTCAGACCGTGGACACTGAGATTGCCAAACACTGTGCATTCAGCCTGCCCGGCGTCGCCCTCACACTGGGCAGACAGAACTGGCACTGCCTCAAAGACACCTATGAAACTCTCGCATCAGACGTACAGGTATAGAGATCTTTAAAGATAGATTATCATTGCCTGGTTTTGTAAATGTGCTAATTATGAGGTCTAGACACATAGTCTGTCTTAAAATGGCATTTGTCAAAGGAAGTGCTACAGTGGAAGGTGCAGATGTGTTAGATGTTGAATGTGTTACAATCAGGGTTCATACGTTTATGGAAAACCTGGAAAAGTCATGGAATTTCGACATGGCATTTTCCAGGCCTGGAAATCTTTTGTAAAAACGGCAAAAACCCACAAAGTTTTGGAAAAGTCATGGAAATTAATATAACAAATATCTGTATATGGCAGTTCATTCCGCTGTGGCGACCCCTGATTAATAAAGGGACTAACCCGAAAAGAAAATGAAAGAAAATATCTGTATATTTGAATTAGGGCTGCAAGATAATGGAAAAATCTGACATTACCATATTTTGTATTTTTGTGATATTTCTTGCGATGTGAATACAATTTCATCAGATGATTTAACAAGTTTATTTGGATTGATCAGGGGGATTTTGTAGAGGAGTAAATCTCGAATAATATAACAAATAAATTAGAAGCATAGATAAATAAAATATAGTAAAGATAAAAGTGAATGATAGTTTTCTTGTATTCACTATTCAGGTGCAGATATTAAATAATCAACACTGCGTAGTCTTCATTTTATATTTATCCTTATTAAAGTTACAAAAATTACTTGTGGTCGGATGTTTTAAAATGAGAAATATTGAAATGTTCACACAGTCACAGGCCTTAAAGACACAGTTTACTCAAAGATTAAAATGTACTCACTGTTTACTCACACTTCACCTGTTTCAATACTATAGGAGTTATTAAATGTTTGTTCAATTAAAAAAGAAGAAGAAAAAGAAGAAAACTCTTTTAAAATAAATGTTTGAAACAAGTTAAGTGTGTAATAAAAACGAGAGGTAATTTTTGGATGCACAATCTCTTTAAAAATGCATGCAGATGATAAACTTTTAGTCCATTATGATTAAACTCTATATTAATTTATAATCCCAACATTGCATGCTGCAATGTGTCTATTTCGGATGCACATATTGTGATATCGGCGCTGAAATTATATATTGTGCAGCCCTAACTTAAAAATAGGTTAGTTGTCTCTTCTGTCCTTGGCCAAAATCTTGCTCTCACATTTTTAGTGCTGTGCAAGCAAAATCAAAATCAATTTGACATAGATATAAAAATAAATTTGAACAAAATAGATTTTTGCGTGTTCTATGATATGCTGTAATAAATTTGAACGTCATTTGTTTTTCTTATTATTTTTCATGTATATGTAGACATTACATGAAACATTAAGTCATGAAAAAGTACTTGAAAGTTCTGGAAAAGTCTTGGAAAAGTCATGGAATTTTTGTAGTAAAAATGTGGAGGTGTGAATGCGTTACATGTTCAGTATGTTACAGTGGCATCTACAAATGCTTTACATATGTTGAATGTGTTGCAGTGGAAGGTGCGACGGACGCTTGCGTTCTCCATCCACGAGCTGGCAGTGATTCTGGGTGATCAGCTCACCGCAGCTGACCTGGTGCCCATATTTAACGGTTTTCTCAAAGACCTCGATGAGGTGCGGATAGGAGTCCTCAAACACCTGTATGATTTCTTAAAGGTGAGTATTTCTTTTTTCTGTTCTTTTTTTTACAACTTGTATTTTTTTGACAGCCTTACTTATATTTGACATATTGAGCTAATTAAGAGACCACTTACAGTTCTCAGTTTTTCTGAAATCACTGCTTTTTAGGTACATGTTTTATTAAAATTGTTGTCTTTGTTTTATTCTGTAAAGGTCTAATAACATTTCAAATAAAAAAAATATTGTCAAGTAGAAGATTTGTTTTTTCAGAAAATTAGAAATATTGTTTGTTCGGATTTTATTTTTGTAATTTAACGTTTTTTTTTATATAGCTTCAATTTATTCAGGTAATAAACTGTTTTGTTTAAAAATGATATTAAGACACTGTTTTAGGGCTGTGCAATTAATCGAAAATCCGATTTTGATTTCGGCTTCTAATGATGATGAAAAATCATTAATGGAGATAAACGATTATTCCATCATATACTGCCCCCTTTTCCAGTTGTACACGTGTTGCTCTGCAAAGCTCAGTTCCACATGAAAACGACTAAAAGCATGTGCTGTGATGTAACTTTTGCAGCACGGGATGCGCATCATTCATAATTTTAAAAGCGCAAAAGAGCACGTGCAGTTATGTGTGTGCACGTCGCGCGCTTAGCCTCGGACAGCAGAGCACATACACACACATCTAACGACAATGGTGATTATTTATATTAACCCTCATTTGTGTAATAAACAAACAAGTTGAGAACCAAAAGACACGTTAAAGAGAAACCATATCAGAGCCGCACTATTCTAAAGTGACAGCGTGCGGTATTCCTGCTGCTGCCGCCTGTTTTTATTATTAATCATCAATAATAAAATCAAAAATACAGTGAATATACTTAAAGCACAGTTTAATTATAACAGATTAAATAACTCATCTCTAATAACTGATTTCTTTTATCTTTGCCATAATGACAGAACATTTTATTTTGCTTGATATTTTTCAAGATGCTAGTCTTCAGCTTAAAGTGACATTCAAAGGCTTAATTAGGGTAAATAGGCAAGTCATGTATAACAGTAATTTCTTCTGCAGACAATCAAAAATATATATTGCTTAAGGGGGCTAATAATATCAAGCTATTAAAACAGGTTTCAAAATATTTAAACCTGCTTATATTCTAGCTGAAATAAAACAAATAAGCCTTTCTCCAGAAGAAAAAAAATATTATTTAAAAAATACTGTAAAAAAAATTCCTCTGTTAAACATCATTTGGGAAATATTTATATATAAAAATAAATTCACAGAAGGATGAATAATTTTGACTTTTTTGAATTTTTTGAACGTTTTGAATAATCGTGATTGCAATTATGTCCAAAATAAACGTGATTATGATTGTTCCCATAATCGAGCATCCCTACACTGTTTAATAATTCTTATTTAGCTTGCACATTTTTATACAGATAATTGCCAAGGGAAATTTATTTTAAACTTAAAGGGCCATGAAACCCTCCTCTTTCAGTTCAAGTTTACCTCAGAATTTGTTCAAAAAGTGCATCATGATGGGCGTGGAGCGCTGTGAGCAGAGGGCGGAGTGGGCGTGGTCAGAAGAGCAGGGGAAAAAGAGGGGAGCGAACAACTGTGCAGTTGGCTCACAAAATGAGACGCAAACTGTGAGGAGACCCATGATTTTATAGTTTACAAAGTTAAAATGCAAAGAAATAAACAATAATTTAATGTCCTGCTACATATGTTATTTGTAATTTTATATACACAACCACCGTCTATATCATTTTAAAGCTAATCATGTTTATATAAACACTATAAATGAGGGCTTCTCTCCTCAATCCCCGCGTCTAAATGCATTCACAGTGGAGCAGTGCAGCAGGGGTCTTTGCCTATCTATTTCAACCATTAGCCCTGCCGTTAATCTGGAGGATTTTAAAAATGGGCAAGCAGCAGATATAGGCGATCTGTGTAAATGAGAACGAACTCGGCTGATAAAAGTCTGCCATTCTCCAATTCTCATTCAGCTCTCCCGACAAAAATGACTGCTGCACATAAACAGCTTTGCTGTATCTGCCCTGACAGCATCATGGGGAAAAACAAGCAACAAACCCTGTGGATCATGGAAACAAACACATACGACCCTTCATGAACTGCTGTACTGCATGCCGTCCATTGACGCGGCCTCACCCAGTCATTGGGTCTCACAGCTTGGCAGATCTGCCTTGCCTTCAGAAAGCACATGCTCTCATGAATAATTAAGAAGCAGGCTCTTCTCATAGGAAAATAAAACTCAGCTATGAGTAATAATGAGAAACTGACGCATCATCACTTCGTTGGCATTATTGCGCTACGTCCAGGATTTTGATCCCTCCCCAAAAAATATTTTAAACCCGAAAGATTAAATTAGCTGACAAAAGCTCAAAATTATCAATATTTCTGCACAATTAAAGCTGACAGGTGCTAACTTTGTCTTAACTTATGCTCAACACACAAATCGGTTAAAATCTAAAAAAAAAAAGTACTCCAGGGTTTCTTGAACCTTTAAGTTTAAGCATTAGTTTAGGTCATCTTGTATCAACTATATTTTTATCACTAAACATTTCGGCGGCATTTTATTTTACTGTGATTAGTCAAATCTCTTACAAAGACTTTAAGTAGTGATAGCAGTAAATCATTCCTAATTGCAAGCAACCAACCCTAAACCAAACCTTACGCCAAGTATCTTACAAGGTATTTAATTCCACTGTAACAAGCACACAATAAAGTGAAAGCCAATGAAATTGTTTTATTCAACAACCACTCCATCTTCCCTGTCCTCAAAAGTTATTTGTGTGCCCTTTTTTATTTTTATTTTTTTAGCTTCTTCATGCCGAGAAGCGGCGGGAGTATCTTTATCAGCTGCAGGAGTTCATGGTGACCGACAACAGCCGAAACTGGAGATTTCGCTATGAACTAGCCGAGTATGCACTACTTTACAAAAAGCTTCATTTACACGGTGTCCTTTGAAACCTCCAGGCGTGATCTCACTCTTATGGTATTGTCTTTGTATGTGTGTTTAGACAGCTTATCCTGATCATCGAGTTGTACAGCCACAATGACGTCTATGACTACCTCAGACAGATCGCACTTAACCTTTGCTCTGACAAAGTGTCCGAAGTGCGGTGGATCTCCTACAAACTGGTGAGACTTGTTTCCTGTGGCACATTTGGAAAAAACAACTCTCTGCTGGCTTTATTGGCTCCATTGTTTTTTGTTGTCTTGTGAATGTTTGTCAGGTGGTGGAGATCCTGCAGAAGTTGTATTCCTGTGAAGCTCATGACTTGGGACTCAATTTCATTAATGAGCTCATTATGAGGTTCTGCCACAGTCCCAAATGGGTCGGGCGTCAGGCATTTGCTTTCATTTGCCAGGTATGATGTTTGACTTCAAGAATCATTCAAAGGATTTACAGGGTTTCTTTTTAATCTTATTCATTTATTCTTCACATTTGTTCGTCTCTTATTTTGTGCTGCTCTTTAACTTTTTAAATGAATGTTTTAAATAGAATAGTCATGATGTTTCTTGACACACCGAGATGGATAAATCTGAAATGATGAGAGCACCATAATAGACTGTAGTGCAGTTAAGTGTTAGTCAGCGGGTGACTTCTTTATATTGTCACTACACTAAACTTTTTATTAATGCTTTCAAAATGAAAAACACAATATGTACGGAAACAAAGTAAGTTATTTTATTTCATCTTGCCTGAAATGTGGCAGAAAATTACTAATATTTTATTTAGTGGGATCATTTTTACCTGGTGTCCGTGGGGTCTTATAAGTTGATAAATCAATTTAGAGAAGTTTTTTAACCCTTAAAAATATTCTAAAGTCTTAAAGTCTCAAAGTCTGCTGTTATACATGGTATTAAATTTCTCAGAAATTTGCGGACAATTTATATATATATATATATATATATATATATATATATATATATATATATATATATATATTTGCATAATAACTGTTATATTAAACAAATATCATGTATATACACACACAGTTGCAATCAGAATTATTAAACCCCCCTTAGATTTTTTTTCCCCTTTTTTTAATATTTCCAAAATTATGTTTAACAGGTCAAGGAAATTTTCAAAGTATGTCTGATATTTCCTCTGGAGAAAGTGTTTTATTTCAGCTACAATAAAAGAAGTTTAAAATTTTTTAAAAGCCATTTTAAGGTCAAAATGTTTAGCCCCTTTAAGCTATTTTTTATATATATATTACTACGCATGAATACATACATGCATACATACATACATACATACATACATACACACACATAGGTGTGTGTGTGTGTGTGTGTGTGTGTGTGTGTGTGTGTGTGTGTGTGTGTGTGTGTGTGTGTGTGACAATTGCTAAGATTTAGAAATATATGCCATATATGTGTGTGTGTGTGTGTAAAGAAAAGAATTGCCATGTAGTTTTATTTATTTTATGTCATGTCTTTTTTTTTTTTTTTTTTTTTTTTTATGTAATTTAATTTCACTTCAAAAGAACTAAAGTCTGACATCATGGGGTTTGGATGTGAAACCTCTCATGTAATGTTTAATAGTATCTTATTGTGTATTGGGATGTTTTCTGTGTTTCCATATAGGCGGTAGTGGAGGAGGACTGTATGCCCATGGACCAGTTTGCCCAGCACCTTCTGCCCAGTCTTCTCAGCCTCTCATCAGATCCTGTGCCCAACGTCCGTGTGCTGGTGGCCAAGGCTTTACGGCAGAGCGTGCTGGAAAAACGTAAGACACACACGCACAAAACTTAAGTTGAAGATGGCTAGTTTTTTAACTGTTCACAAACCTTAAACCTCGCTTAAACCTTTCTTAAGGGTTATTTTAGGCTCCAGTTGTATTTATAGAGAATTTGATAGAGCAGAGTACAGCTGTTTTAAAAAGCAAACAGCGCCATCTGCGGTTAAAAACTTAAATGAGTATTAAAGAGCCCATATTATACATGAAATAGGGTCATATCTTGGTTGTAAGGGTCTCCAACAACAGTTTAATATGCATGCAAGGTCAAAAAACACTTTCATGGTCTTATAATCTGCATTTATTTTTACCTAATTATCCCAGCGACTCCTGTATGAATCGTTCAGGGATTCATTTGTTCCCAAACCCCTCCTTAGCGCGAAGCTAATCTGCGCTGATTGGACCGATGACAGTCTGTTGCGATTGGTCGACTGCCTTCAGTCAGAGAGTGAAATGCCAAACAGCTAATCAGCAATATAAAAGTAATCACAGTTCATACACGCTCGATAGTGTAGGCGTGGATTTTAGCTGCCAGTGGGTCAATGTAAATGCAGACTATGGACTTGAAAATACAGACGACTGACTATTTTATTGAACAAAAACTCCAAAAACAGTTGAGGAGATCTCCTAGCTTCTCACTCTGCTCTTTTCACAGACACACACACACACACACATACGCACTTAACCCTGCTCCGGACGACAACGCGCGCGCGCGCACACACACACACACACACACACACACACACACACACACACACACACACACACACACACACACACACACACACACACACACACACACACACACACACACACACACACACACACACACACAAACACACACACCTCCGGACGACAGCGCGCGCACGCACACACAGACACACACACTAACGTTACTCCCCGTCCACGGAGCTCCGTTAACGCAGCACGCGTCGCGTTTTTAACGTGACTTTGCACACGATAAGAGAATATAGCCAGTTAACCTCACACAGTACACGCGGTTACAAGTAACAAATCACAACTAAATACATTTGCAAGCTAGAGTCAACGAGGCAACTTTAATCGCACGTACTTACACTTGAGAAATGGAGGAAGAAACCCATCCTGACGTCTATCAGTAAGTTACTGATCCTTCCTTTAACAAACGCTGATGAAGTATTCTTTGTAGCATGTAGCTTCCAGAAGTTTCCAGTAGTTTCCAACTGCTTGGCTATAATGCTGAGGTTTCATCTTTGGGTAGAGACTCAATATATCCATCTGCAGTGTGACTTCAATCGACCGGCGTGTTTGTGGGTGTGTGTGTGTGTGTGTGTGTGTGTGTGTGTGTGTCTCGGTTTCTGCGTCAGAGGGCGGGGCCTCAGGTTTGAAATCTCCCGGGTTTGCGCGTGCACGTGAATAACTTGGTTTCGTTCGTACGTCATGGCGAAACACCTAATGAATCCGTATCAAGGCGACTCGTTTGAAGCACTATGAGTCGACTCTTTTTTAGATGAATCAACCGTTTTTAACACTGTACACTAACAGATTTAAGCCTTAGCTGGATACTCCACTTCACTTAGAGCTGTGTTACACACTACATGGAGGGGAATTTTCAAAAACCCATAATATGGGCTCTTTAATTCAAGAGTGAATAGTGATGCATTTTGAAAAAAATGAACCGATTTCTCAAACATTTTCATCACATTTCTCAAACAAACTATAAAATGTTTTATTAAAGCAACATTAAGTAGCGCTGCACACTGTTGAAAAAATGTGATATTAAGATTTTTTGTATTGCTGCAATATACATTCACCGGCCACTTTATTATTTATTATCGTTAATGCACATTTCTAATCAGCCAATCACATGGCAGCAACTCAGTGCATTTAAGCATGTAAACATGGTCGAGAGGATCTGCTGCAGGTCAAACCGAGCATCAGAATAGGGGAGAAAGGGGGTTTAAGTGAGTTTAAACATGACATGGTTGTTGGTGTTAGACGGGCTGGTCTGAGTATTTCAGAAACTGCTGATCTACTGGGATTTTCTCACACAACCATCTCTAGATTTACAGAGAATGGTCCGAAAAAGAGAAAATATCCAGTGAGCGGCAGTTCTGTGGGTGCAAATCCCTGATGTCAGAGGAGAATAACCAGACTGGTTCGAGCTGATAGAAAGGCAACAGTAACTCAAATAACCACTTGTTACAACCAAGGTATACAGAAGAGCATCTCTAAACACACAACACGTCCAACCTTGAGGCGGATGGGCTTCAGCAGTGAAAGACCACACCGGGTGCCACTCCTGTCAGCTAAGAACAGATAACTTATGCTACAATTCTCACAGGCTCACCGAAATTGGACAATAGAAGATTGGAAAAATGTTCTGTTGTGGCATTTGGATGGTAGGGTTAGAATTGGGCATCAACAACATGAAAGCATGGATCCATCCTGTTTTTTATCAACTATTTCAGGCTGCTGGTGGTGGTGTAATGGTGTTAGGAATATTTTCTTTACAAACTTTGGGCCCATTACTACCAATTGAGCATCACGTCACAGCCTACCTGAGTATTGTTGCTGACCATGTCCATCCCTTTATAAGCAGTGTTCCCATCTTCTGATGGCTACTTCCAGCAGGATAACACACCATGTCATAAAGCGTAAATCATCTCAGAGTGGTTTCTTGAATATGATAATGAGTTCACTGTACTCAAATGGCCTCCACAGTCATCAGATCTTAATCCAATAGAGCACCTTTGGGATGTGGTGGAACGGCAGATTAACATTATGGATGTGCAGCTGTGAAATCTGCAGCAACTGTGTGATGCGATCATGTCAATAAGGACCAAAATCTCTGAGGAAATTTTCTAGTATCTTGTTGAATCTATGCCATGAAGAATTAAGGCAGTTCTGAAGGCAAAAGGGGGTCCAGTACTAGTAAGGTGTGCCTAATAAAGTGGCCTGTTAATGTATATCGGGATATGAATATCATTTTATAAGATCATTTAAGTAACCCATTAAACATCAATTTACATTGATTGAGAGTGTATATGCATAAAATTTAATACAAAAGAGCAAAGATACTAATAAGTAGTTCTTTATGGTTTTCAGACAGTCCGGAGATGCAGAAATTCAAAAGGCGACTGTAAAATAACACTATTCAGTAGTCAACATTTGAAGTGAATTAAAACCTTTTCATCAATGTTGTCCTAAAACTATTAAACAACACCTATTTCTTATTTTTATAAACCTTTTTTGATCCACTTCAAATGTTCACTACTGTACTCTATATTTGTTGACTAGTCAGTACTGTAGTATTTATTCATTGTATAACTTAATACAATTATCATCATGATCACTTGTGGCCCAAATGGTTTAAATTTGCTTTAAATTCTTTGTAGTTGCAGAAAAAAAAAACTTTCGCTCTATTAGGGTTAAACTTTTGATTTTTTCAGCATTCTGCTTAAATATTATCCCAAACCAACGTTGCCGATCCTGCGACCTGACTATTGCTGACCTCTCATATTAGGATATTGATGCTGAAACGATATATTGTGCAGCCCTAATATTTAGCTTAAATCAGTAGTCATGAGTACTGAGTGCCTTTTCTGTATACGCTCTGATTTCAGCGTATTTCAAGGACCCAGACAGCGCTTATTCGGATGAGCTGGAGAAGACTCTGTCTGTGCTCCGCAATGACGAAGACAGAGACGTGCGCTTTTTCGCCACACTGGATCCCAACAGAAACATTATGGACACCACAGCGTTGATCTAGCACCTTGTACAATCCGCACATGTAAACAAGCACCAGCAGGAACAACACTAAACGGATTCACAGACGAGCGTTTACAAATAGGAACTACTGACCAAGACCTTCGCATACACACACACACACACACACACACACACACTCACACACCGTTTCCTGTCCTAACACAATCCACATAATTAGTATATGCATATATTATGCATTGTTTTGATTTATACACAAAGTGGGCCTCATTCATGAAACTATCTATGGAACTATAACCAATGAGGTGATGCAGATTTACTTTCCATTGTGGTTTTTATCCAGTTAGATGATTAAATCATGAGATATTGCAATTGAAAATCAAGGAAACTTTTCATGCGTGAGGCCCACCTAAACTCTCACTCACACAACAACCATTTCACCTCTCTGAATGGTGCAAGGTTTCATTTGCACCTTCGTGGCAGCGTAAGTATGTGGATTGTGTCATTTCTCCTCATCAAACCGTTCTGATGCGACCAGCTGCCCCTCCAAAGCAAACTGTACATTTCTTTTTTTCTTTCTTGTGGATTTCTTAAAGCTAAAGGACTAAGAAGACAAGCAGACTGACACAGTGAAGTGCTACTAACTCAGGGAGACCTGAATTGTTTTTGTTTTTAAAGCTGCAATGCCGTAAAGTGGTATCGAGCTGAGCCCAAGTGATGATGCCTCAGAAATGTTGCTGCGTTCACCAACCTCCTGTTTACCCAACCCTCAGGATGCACACAGACCGTGGTGGAAAATGAGTTATTGCAGCTCAGGAGCCCCAAAAAAAAAACTCCCTATCCTTTTTGTAGCTCGTCCTCGTCTTCCCTGATTGGTGGAGAGCGGTTTTATTCCTCGCCGTTTTATTAATAAAAGGGGCCAGTATTTTAGAGGGATGTGAGGTGTTAAACCAGTGCTTTCCAAGCAAACTTTAGAACCACTAGATGAAACTATTTATCAGGCTTTAAAGGAACACTCCACATTTATTTTGGAAATAGGCTCCTTTTACAAGTCATCTTGAGTTAAACCGTTTCCTATTTTTAATTCCATTCAGCCAATCTGGCTCTGGTGAGTGCACTTTTAGCTTAGCTTAGCATAATTCATTGAATCGGATTAGACCATTAGCTATATGCTCAAAAACAATTATACCTTCTGTTCAAAGCTTGACTGTTCTATAGTTAATTCGTGTCCTAAGACTGACAGAGAATCGAAAGTTGATATTTTCCTGGTTGATGGGGTTATAGGAACTATACTCTCATTCTGACCTAATAGTCAAGTGGCTTTGTTGTCGTACTATGGCTGCAGCAGGTAGAATGATATCATGCAGTGTCTGAAAAGAGTCCCCAGCTAGGGAACAGTGCTACATAATATCATTGCACCTGCTGCAGCCATGCGACTACAGCAAAGTTCCTTGATTATTAGGTCAGAATGAGAGTATAGTTCCTATAACCATATCAACCTGGATAATAGCAACTTTTCATTTTCTGTCAGTCTTATTAATGGTGAAACTACAGAACAGTCAAGCTTTAAATAAATCCTTTATCCAAACACTTTGATTTTTGAGCAATGCTAATGGTCTAATCCGATTCAATGATGTATGCTAAGCTAAGCTAAAGTAAAAGTGCTACCACCAGACCCATGTTGTGGCTGAATGGATTCACAAATGGTAAAACTCATCTGTTTTACTCTAAAGTAGAGTGTTGTGTTCCTTTAAGACTACAATGACATTTGATTTGTCAATTGTGAACTCGACCTGCAGATGGCGCTGACAGGTTGTCTAAAGCGAGCACACTGTTTAGTCAGATTTGCACTAGTTAAATCAAAGCACGCCATGATTCCTCTTATTCCGACAGATTTGCTTTCAGATTAATAAGCTATTGCGCTCTTGAAGTCGGACCATCCGTTTTTATTAAGCATGGCGGTGCTGCTCTTGGCATCGATTAACTCTCTATTAGATGCTGATTGGTTATCGGCATGCCTGTTTAACTGTTTAAGTATTTCAATTGCGAGACCGGACTTCCATCAGCATACAAGGGCAAACTTTGCCAGGAGCACTTTACTGTTCATTAAGGGTTTAATGGAAAGAGAATGACAGGTTCTTTTATATAAATAATAATAATAATGGTAATAATAAATCTGTTGGATCGTGAATTTTTAACAAGGCGACTTTCTTGACCAAACTCAAGTGGTGCTCGGATCCAGTGCGTTTATTCTCACAGATGTGTGTGTATATGGATTATGTTTATGGAATGTGTAAATGGAATTGTTTTTAAGAAAATATATTAGGTTTAGTCTAGTTCTGAAATGCAGCCTGTGATCAAATCGCTGATATGATTTTATTGATGATATCGGCAGGATTCAAGGCCAGTTTTTGTTCTTTCCCTGTGGCGAAGATTGATTTGAGGTTGTATGAAGGGGGACGTTGTTTTCCTCGTGTTCTCATGTGTGTTTGTGTGTCTTTTTTGTTTGTCCGATTGTTTTTCTTCCACTTATATGGACCCTGTTAATAGTAGATTTATATTTTGTTAGATTATGTTTTCTCCAATAGGTTGTTTTGTGTGTGTGTGTGATTTTCCTGAGGCACTGACATCACTGATGTCAAAAGCAAAAACCACTTCATCTGTCTGCGTATGTACTGATCTACTGGAAATGTTACACGATTAAGAAACAAGCTTTTAATTTCCCCCCCCAATCTTTTATTTTTCTCATTGTATCATGGTTAAAGATTTTATATCCTAACCTTTCAGGTTACAACCTTTGTAATTTTCTGTGCATCTCTTTTAAATACATTTTATGTATTGTTATTTTTAGTATTTGTTAATTAAAATAATATAAATTTGAAATCATTTTTGTGCCTTTTTTTTTTTGCAAACACTACATTTGGTCTATACTAGTCATGTATGCTTTATTGTAATATTTAAATTACAGTCAACATATTGTACACACTACCTGACAAAGTCTTGTTGTCGATCCCAGTTGTAAGAGCAACAAATAATAACTTGACTTCTAGTTGACCATTTGGAAAAATGGCAGAAGGTAGATTTTTCTGATAAATCATCTGTTGAACTGCATCCCAATCATCACAAATACTGCAGAAGACCTACTGGAAGCTGCATGGAGCAAAGATTCTCACAGAAATTGGTCAAGTTTGGTGAGGGAAAAATCGTGGTTTGGGGTTACATTCAGTATGGGGGCATGCGAGAGATCTGCAGAGTGGATGGCAACATCAAAAGCCTGAGGTATCAAGACATTTGTGCTGCCATTTGTGTGGCGCAGTGGGTAGCACGATCACCTCATAGCAAGAAGATCGCTGGTTCGAGTCCTGGCTGGGTCAGTTGGCATTTCTGTGTGGAGTTTGCATCTTCTCCCCGTGTTGGTGTGGGTTTCCTTGGGGTGCTCCAGTTTCCCCCACAAGTCCAAAGACATGCGCTATATGTGAATTGGGTAAGCTCAATTGTCCGTGGTGTATGTGTGTAGGTGTTTCCAAGTGATGGGTTGCAGCTGGAAGGGCAAACATATGCTGGATAAGTTGTCGGTTCATTCCGCTTTGGCGATTCCAGATTAATAAAGGGACAAAGCCGAAAATGAATGAATGAATGAACTTTGTCTATGCTGTCTGTCTTGACCAGTACTCCCTGGTAAAAGAGATATTTTATCTCAATAGTACATTCCTGGTTAAATAATAAATACAAATTAAATTAGTTAAATTTGTATTATTTTAATAAAGTTTTATTGGAAAATTATAATTAAAAATGGCAAGCTTACAACTGGTTTAAAAGTTAGACTCTTAATTTGGTGAATTACATTTATAAAAGCCATTTTGAGTCTACTTTTAATAATCCAAATAGCTTGGAAAAAAGTGTACTATTAATAAATGATACGTTTAAAATACATTTCTACATCTTACAAATTTCTTATACTTAAGAGCAAAACAAATCACGCAATTCTCACCTTTGCTAGCATGTTATATTGTAATAATAATCTTAATTTTTATATTGTGTGTCGTGACTTTTAGGCTGCCTTCGCCGTAGCCCCACCCCTGTATCTATCCACGGTAAACTAGTTCCTTGAACAAATAAATTAGCCTCCGTGTCACATAACGAGATATATCTTAATTGTATGTAAACTTTTAAACCGTATTCTTGCAGTAAACGTTTATAACACTCCATCACATCGTATACATGCAATATTTTCCCCAAGCGAAAACTTTTGTTGTAAACGAAAGACTTTTACTTCCGGTTTGCCTTTTCCGGTCCTCTTTCCAGCCTCCCGTTCAAGATGGTGAGTATCGAGCCTTCACGATTGATACATGAACGTGTTTTAATGCAAGAATTCTGTTATATGTTTTCAAGTAAAACATATTGTCGAGTGGTGTAGTTAATAAAGCAGTTAAATTAGTTGTCTTCGGGCTCAAAAATTGGACTATTTGACGGTTAGAGAGAAGAGTGTGTGAACATGGTTAGCATGTGGCTTCGGCTTCAGTAACACGCGGTATGTTCAGGCCTGATACTGGTTGTTAATATGGAGCAAATTAGTGACATGTATTGCGTTTTTATTATAGCTATTAATGTAATATGTTGGTTCTAGATGTGTTAAAGTTTATATGCTAAATTAATATCAAGAGATTGCGGTCTGTCATAATTATTGAGTGTAAACAGGGCTGACATGACTGTTAAGGCAGCATCTAAATAACGTTAATTGATACGATATATGGTATTATAAATTTAGGTAAAGTGGTTTTATATTTTCACATTCGTTCAGTAACAATGTGTGACATGCTTCTTGCATAGTTTACCATGGTACTTTTAAATATTCGGTCTGAAATCACGTTCAAATGAGACTTCAAAACATTGTTCACTGTCAAGTAAATAGTGCCAATGTTGTACTTTGTTTTTGGCTGCTAAAATGATTTTACTATTTAGTATTAGCAAATAATACTTTTCTGAAATTATACTATTGAGGAGAAAGTGTTAATGTGTGAATATAAAATCAACTTTTCCACAATGTAATATATTTGTATTATATATAATGTATTAATGTAGAAAAGGAACAGTCTTTTATTTAAATTGATGTAACAAAAACACCTGCATTTTTTGTCTTTATAAGATTTTCTTGCAGTAATGATGAACTTGGAGCTTTCAGGAAATCATAACATATTTATAAAAATGTTCACATTTTTAAATGTATGAATTATATATTTTTTCTTTTTTAATAGAAATGCAATCGTTTGTGAGCGCTGGCAAGTCTCAAACGTATTTAACTTTTTAAATGTGCTCCTACATACATTTTGGCCAAAAAAAATGTATTTCTGCATTAAATACTAAAATAATATTACATTATTTAATTTTAAATCACATTAAATGCAAGTATGTCTTTTGAAGTATCTTTTCTGAAAATGAATTTTTGGAAGTTAATCGAGGATAACGCATTTATTGGAAAATGAATCACTAATTTAGATGTGTTCCTAATAGAAGAATACCTGATTATCATGCTTTATTGCATTCAATTTAAAATGCTATTTATAATGTACATTTTGTTTACAAATGGTTGAAACAGTTGTTAAAAGTGCAGTTGTATAAAGTATAAAGATTTAAAATGATAATTTGTTGGTATTTTGGGGCTGCACTGTGATACTTTATCAAAATATTTTTTTCCAATTTATTTAGTGTAAAAGTGATGTTTTCTGTTAATCATGCTAAAATGTGTCAATCATCTTTCTTGGCATACAAAAAACTAGACACATTCTAATTACAGGGTTTATACGGTCATGGAAAATCCTGGATAAGTCATGGCATTTTGCACGCCTGGAAAAGTTTTAAATTACTTTGTCAAACATCGGTATACTTAAATGTAGTTTAGTTGTCTTTCCCTTTTGTCCTTGGCCAAAAACATGCTCTCACATTATTAGTGCTGTGTAAGCATTATCTGAATACATTTTATATAGATATAAAAAATACATTTGAACTAAATAGTTTGTTGTGTGTTGTATGATATGCTGTAATAAATTTGAACTTGTTGTTTTTCATATTTACCACATTGGGATTACATGAAACATTAGGTCATGAAAATTTACTTAGATTTTGGGTGATTCAAGGTGATATGGCCGCAGCCTCAATTGACCCTTAGAATCATGGCCTCCCAATCATCCCCATCCACCGAATTGGCTCTATCACTGTCTCTCCACTCCACCAATAGCTGGTGTGTGGTGAGCGCTCTAGCGCCGTTGTCCTGTGGCAGCCGTTGCATCATCTAGGTGGTGTGGAGAGACCCCCCTCATGATTGTGAAGTGTTTTGGGTGTAAGGCCATACACAATAAATGCCCTTTATAAATACATTACTTGGTTATGGAAAAATCATGCAATTTTAGTAGTAAAAATGTGTATGAACCTGTAACTAACAAACCCAAAAAAAGCTTTACAGTCCCTCAATGCACGAAAAAGAAACCTTTTTGCTCTTCTTGACAGAATTTGTTAATCGTTTTTAAAAGACTTATTATCAGACAGAAGATTGACTGAAATGCATTGGTCAAAAGTTTAGGATTTCAATCAGATTTTCTTTATTTTAAAGTTCATTTCTGTCTCTTCATTGGTAGACTAAGAAAAGAAGGAACAACGGCCGTGCGAAGAAGGGTCGTGGTCATGTCCAGCCCATCCGCTGCACCAACTGCGCCCGCTGCGTCCCCAAAGACAAGGCCATCAAGAAGTTCGTCATCAGGAATATTGTGGAGGCCGCCGCAGTGAGGGACATCTCAGAGGCCAGCGTGTTCGACTGTAAGACTCTGCTTTAACTACTAAAACATCCTCAGAGTTCTGTCATTATGTGCCGGTCCTGATGAAAATGCTGATCTTTTTGTAGCGTACGTGTTGCCCAAGCTCTACGTGAAGCTGCATTACTGCGTCAGCTGTGCCATCCACAGTAAAGTGGTGAGGAATAGATCCCGCGAGGCTCGCAAGGACCGAACACCACCTCCTCGATTCAGGCCTAGTGTAAGTGCACTGAACATTTGTTAAAGGGTTAATTCACCCAAAAATGAAAATTCTGTTAATAATTACTCACCCTCAAAAACTATTAAATTTGGTTTTATATTTAAGGTTAAAAAGTAGCGTTGGGAAAAAGTTTAATCGCATTCAAAATTAAAGATTGTTTTGACGTAATATATGTGAAACTAAATTGTGTAGTTTTGTTTCTACTTATGTGTGTGTATCGCACACAGATAATGATGCACAATACACACACATGCATATTATTTCTAAACAAACTTTTATTTTGAATGCAGCTAAGTCATTGCCCAGCACTAGTAAAAAGATAAAATAAATAAGATAAATAATATATTATTTAGAATAAAAAATTTGTTGATAATGTTAAAATGTAAATTCATACATTTTAATTTTCCAATATTGCCAACATTAGTAGTGTTTAAAGAAGAATTTGTGATGAATGTGAAGACATTAAGAGAGATGAAAAGACAAAAAGAAAGATATTGATATACTTTATTATAGGATTTTGGTATATTTTGAGAACTTACAACTCCTCTACTTATTTCTTTTAATTTATGATTTTATTTTTAATGTTTTTATTTTATTCATTTAATTTCCTGCTTTTTGTTTTGTTGTTGTTAATAATGTGGATGTAAAGACTGTGAATGGGAATTATTGTCAGTCTAAGTGAACTTCTCAGTTATTAATGCCTTTGTTATTGTTTAGCAATAACAATAAATAAATACATAAAAATGTACTTACCCTCATGTCACTGCAATCCACAAAGAACTTCATAACACAAATAAAGATATTTTAGGTGAAATCTGAGAGCTCCCTCATCCTCCATAGACAGCAATGGTCCAAAGACATTCAAAGTCCAGAAAATTATTAGCAAAAAAACATCCTCAATACTGACCATATACCTTCAGTGGAACGTAATCAAGCTTCGGAAATGCGGACATAAAAATGTTAACTTTATTCATCAGTTTGTTCTCAGTGACAGTATAGGGTGCACGTTCACGTTACACTAGGCCGTGACGCATTACCATGGTTTCGCTTGTGCTTTGTTTCAAACAGAAAATCACGCATTAGCATGCGAAGAGAATATATGTTACTGCACAGCACTTGTAAACGTGCACCCTATACTGACACTGAAAAGAAACTGTTGAATAATGTTGTTATTTTTGTTTTTTGAGTATTCTTGTAGCTTGATAATATTCTGCATGAACCACTCAAGGCACATGTTCTGTTTTGAGGATGTTTTTTGGCATTTTTCTGAACATTATTGTTAACCTAGTTATCTATGCAGGATGACAGAGCTCATGTAAGAAAATCCATCTCAAATATATTAATTTGTATTTTGAAGATGAATGAGAGTCTCTGGGCTTTGAAATGATGTGAGGGTAGGTAATAGATAAAAAAAAAACTTTAAATAACATAATTTTTAGGTGAACTAAACCTTTAGAATGGGAACACTTTCTGGGTCCAAACGTCTGCTCTTTTGAATTGAGAAAAGTATTCCCATTTAAGACCACTGTTAGCCATTTGACACATTAAATACCACTTTTCCACAGTGCTTTGGAGTTTAGTTCCAGAACAGTTCTTTGTATTTTGACACCCAAAACATCATTGAGCTAGAAGAAGCACTTCCGTCTGGGGCTGAGGGTGGGGTCACCGTTAAGGTCTTTGCACACTGAAGTCCGATATTTCCGTATTCATATGCGAAAAAATTATCACATAAACAAACCTTGCACACTGAATCCGAAAATCTGTTTAATTTTTTATACTTTCCTTTTGACACTTAACATTCATGTACATAAACAAATACTGAACTGAGACTGGCAGTAGTAGATGGGGGGCCACCAGTAGACCATGCTTTCTATTATAATGTCTATGGGTAGTATATCAAATTTTTGGACACACCAAGCAGCAGCAGGGGAGATGTGCGCCAGTCTCTGAATCCAGCAAATAGAGGTTCTCAGCTGTCTTTATCTTATGCACTGTGTTTGTCAAAGTTATGTAGCTGAAAGGACGGCATTTGCTTGTACGGTGGCTCTGAACTCTCAAAACACCTCTCAAAGGGCTTCTTCAAATGCGAAAAGCGGAAGAAAATCAAACCTGGTTCGAGTTGTTTTATGGTGGACGAGGCAGTGTGCCAATACGATTGACACAACATGAGGTCTAATTTATTAGTAGGTTTGCAAAGTTTACATTAATAGCAGCACATCGGTAAGATTGCATTTGTGTCTGGTGCTTCTGCGTTTGAGTAGCTGAGAGGGATGAGTCGTAAAACAGTAGCTCTAACCAGTGGAAAAGCAAAGAAACGACTGGCTAGATGAACTAGCAACAGTTTTATGCTAGTGGAAATGGGCTAACAACGTGTATTTTGAAAAATCGCATTCATTACGGTCTCTAGAGTTGCTGCATCCCTCCTTTATTTTAACCAGTTATAGAAAAGAGTCTCTGTCTGTCTAAGATTATGCAGGCATATGATCATTTACAATCATGATTTTCAACAGTATTGCAGCACACTGAGTGTATATTAGTTGCAGTTGGTGTTTGTGTTTGGACCCAGAAGTTTACCAAGCTCATAATGCTCCACAGCTGCAGGATGTTAAACTTGATATTTTATGTAGTGCACTTAAAGTTTAGTGTGGATCTCAGCATTTTCTATTTCTATGTTTTCCTACAGGGTGCTGCACCCAGAGCTCCACCAAAGCCCATGTGAATCAGTTCATCTTCACATCCTGTGCATTTTCATGCAGAAAAATAAAACGGAAAATATCTGAAACAGATCCAGGTGTTTGTGCTGTTTTTATAGTTTGTTTGCTTGTGTTACTGCTCTGTGGGTTGAGTTTGAGGAGCTCAGTCATGTTTAATCATCCATACATTTTTTAATGTTACCATTCATTGTTATTATGACTGATAAAACATCTCTCATCACTGTATATTTAATTTCTGAACATCTGTTATCAGTTTATAAACTGCTGGCCTGAATAGAGCACTCGCTTTGGCACAAATTTCATATTTTTTACACCAGTATGAAGTTTTGATATTTTACAAATTAAATTAAATGCAGTCAGTTTTATAAAATATATACATTAAATTAAAAGCACATCTTTAAAGTAATAGGGCTGTTTTAATAATAATCCTAATTAATATAATGTCTTTAAGGAATAATAAAGGCAAAGGTGCATTAATGCATTATATTTGAATGAAATATTGTTCTTTAATTGAATAATTTATTTGATTTTTTTAATTGATTTATAAAGAACTGTTGAAATTACAGTATTTAGGTCAAGCACAGTGCAAGTAACTAATACATATAGCAATAATCCCTTAATTTACTTCTCTGGATAAGTAATTACAGCAACTGGTTACTCGAGAAGGGTCTAGTTCATAGGTCTCAAACTCAATTCCTTGAGGGCCGCAGCTCTGCAGTTTTGCTTCAACTATTCAAACACATCTGATCCAATAAATAGTGTTTACAAGAGTTTTAAACACTGATTAGTTGCATCAGGTGTGTTTGAATAGGTTAGAGCAAAACTGCAGAGCTGCGGCCCTCAAGGAATTGAGTTTGAGGCCTATGGTGTAGATGCAGACAGTTCTAAGTTGAGCTGCATGCAACGCTTTTAATGCCCATAATAATAACAATAATTCCTTACATTCATATAATCCCTTTCTGGACACTCAAAAGTGCATTACACATTGAAGAGAAACTCCTCATCCACCACCAGTGTGCAGCATCCACCTGGATGATGCGACGGCAGCCATATTGCGCCAGGGCATTCCACACACCAGCTGATTGGTGGAGAGGAGACAGCATGATGAAGACAATTATGATATGGGGATGGTTAGGAGGCCATGATGGACAGAGGCTAGTGGGCAAATCTGGCCAGAATACCCATTTTCGAAAGAACATCCTGGTAATTTTAACGACCTCAGAGAGTCAGCACTTCAGTTTAAGGTCTCATCCGAAAGATGGTGCTCACTGAGCAGTATAGAGTCTCATTCGCTGCTGGGGCATTAGGACCCACATAGACCGCAGGTTGAGCATCCCTGCTGGCCTCACTAACACCCTACCTAACCCTACCCCTCACAGTGACGTCACTAGCTTCGTTAAGTGCATTGTGTCTGACATTGCATCTCTGAAATATGCAGTCTCAGCTTGCAAAGCTAAGTCTGCATCCTAATACTATTGGGTTACTCAACTCATTACACTCAACACTGGTATGCTAATAATTTCAATTAAAGTGTATTTGTATAGCACATTTCACAATAATTATTGTTTCAAAGGAGCTTTATATTCTCTTACAATCAGGAAATTGGAAAAGTTAAGGTTATTGATTACATAACTAATAACTTTACCCACATAACAAAATTTCTCTGGCCCAGGTTTGGCCCCCACAAAATTAGGTTTGTTTGGCCCAATGCCGCAGCTCTACAGATCCCGAACCATGCTAACCAGTGGTGACAGCGGTGAGGAAAAAACTTCACCAATTGGCGAAAGTGAAGAATTAAAAACCGAGAGAGAAACCAGGTTCAGTTGGGCACGACCATTTTTCCACTGGCCAAACTTTGTGTATAGAGCTGCAGTCAAGGCGCCAGAGGCTGGAAGCTGGACCTCAGCGAAGACTCGTCTGTCTCTGGAGTGTCACAGGAATCAGTCTCATGCTCTCCGCTCCTCAATGACCACCACAGCAGCTGCTAAGGATACGGCCTGGTCCAGGATTATGGAAACCTTACGATCATCCCTTAAATCAGTGGTGCTGCATAGTCTGCGGGCCTCGGAATGAGTATCCCCAGGTGGAAATTGAGAATAAAGAGAATAACTGGCAAAGCTGCTGTTCATAGTGTATATAAACAACATGCAAAAACATGTGTGGAGCACAGGTTTGTATCATACCGCTAAGTGATGCACTGAGTGTCTGCTTTACCAAAAATATAGGTTTTTAATCTAGTTTTGAATTAGAAGAGTGTGTCTGAGCCTCGGACATTATAGGGAGGGGTATTCCAGAGTTTGAGAGCCATAAATGGGAAGGCTCGACCTCCTTTACCTAATTTAGCTATTCTAGGTACTACCAGAAGCCCTGAGTGTTGAGATCTTAGAGCGGGTTGGATTGTAGCGAGACAGTAGATTGGTTAGATAAACAGGAGCTAGATTATTTAAAGCTTTATAGGTAAGAAGCAATATATTAAATTCAATACGAAACTTAACAGGCAGTTAGTGTAAGGAGGATAAAATTGGGGTGATGTAATCATATTTTCTAGAACTGGTAAGAACTCTGGCAGCTGCGTTTTATACTAGCTGAAGTTTATTAATGGAGGATGCTGGGCAGCCAGCAAACAGCATTACAGTAATCCAGCCTAGAGGTCATAAAAGCATGGAGTAGTGTAAGGCTTGAAGCTTACGCTGCTATTCTGAACCAATAATCGTAAACAGAAAGCAGTTGAAGGATGCCGTGTTTAAATCCATTATTTATCTGACTCCATTGTAATTAATCTGACTCCATTAAAGTTGTTATCATCATTGATAAAGGGAAAGAATCTCTATGCCTTAAAGTAGGCAAAGTTGTTTATTAAGTTACATGATCAAATATACAGACATTAGAATGAAACAAACTAACATACTGTATAAAGAAATTAGCTGTAACGTATGCACTGCTGAGCAACAAAGACAGTGAAACTGCCTTTGTTAGCATATGAGGCTACGCACCAGTGTGCGGGAGATGCAGAGTAAAAGCCATTCTCCCAGATCAACAGTTACCTTTCCCTATTATACCCTGAGCAAAGCATTGTCAAACATGAGTGAAAACCAACCCCCAAAACCAGCTGAACGTGAGAGCAAAGTTGAAGAGATGAAGTGGGGGAGAAGTACATTAACATACTCTCCTCAGGCCATGGCACAACAATAGTAAATATATTGTAGATTGAAATACAATTAACCAATGTCTCTTTTGATTTTTTCACTACAACACTGAAGTCATAAACTGTCAAATGACACCAAACATGAGAAAGTTATCTGAAAGAAGAACACGAGCAGATGAATTGTGAATGGTGAAGAGCACATGGTTACTGCAAGCAAATGGCAGAGATGTGTATTGGAACTGTGAGGAACTCTGCCTCACCAGGAGGACCCATCCCATGCTTGGAATGTCTCAGAAGTCCTTCATAGCATAGAAAGAAAAGTATATAATATTTTCTCAGCTTACAGTAGCTTTCTGCATCAGAGATGGATAGCATACTTGGTAATTTAGCGATATTTCTCAGATGAAAGAATGCAGTTTTTGTGACATGGGATATATGATTTTCTAAAGTTAAATTGCTGTCTAATATGACACCCAGATCTTTTATAGTAAAGCTAATGCTAACGTTGTATCACTCTAATTGCAGCTCGAGTTGTGAGATCTGCTGTGTACAAGATTTAGGCCCAATAAGTAATAATATTCTTTTGTCTGAGTTTAAGAAAAGAAAATTGTTGGTCATCCAGTCTTTAACATCTTTAACACACTCAGTTAGCTTAGACAGTTCAGACAAGGGCCAAACATGGACTATATCTGGGTCAAGTCACACCCAAGTTACAAACTCAGAACTGGTCTGAACTGGGCCAGATAAGCTGGATGTGTCTCGCTTGCAATAAAATTGATAAACCCATAAAGCATTGTGCTTTAAGCACACTATGGCTGTGCTTTTCCTCAAAGCGACATGATTGATTGGTAGAACTTTTTCATTACTCAAAAATATTTTAAAGTATTTTAAATGTGGGTCAAGACAGGCCAAACTTGCGAGTCCCACATATCAATTATTAACATCTGGGCCAAATGCTACATTTTACATCTGGCCCAAATCTTGTGTGCCGCCTTAAAGACGGTGCCACCTCTGCCAAACCCAGGCCATGTTTGGCCCACATGCTGGAAGTTTGCCTCCTGTGCGAGATTTATGCCAAATCTTGGCCAGAATTCTTTGCTACCTAGGTAGTAACTAATAGCCTAAAGTTATTATCGTATCAGTAAAGTTATTCTATATAAAAGTTTACTACCCCCACCCCCTCCCCGCCTAAAAAGCCCATATTAAAATAGTACTAAAAACTAGTCATGTTTGGTCAGCATCTCCCAGCCCCATTCCACATCATCTGCCATCTGTTCCTGTAGGATTTTGAGAAGTGCTGAGTGTCACTAAACCCCGGTGATCTCCTTAGCGAGGTGTGAGTTCATCAAATAATCGGCCTGCTTTATTCAGTCCGGCACACAGCAGCTCCGACCAGCACAATGGAGAGAAAAAATACATCAAATAGCTGCAGTTAATTAGTTCTGTTCACCTAAATAGGCCATCCTTTGTATCTCCTCCGACTTCAGCTATTAAAAAAGAGGCTTCAAACTAATTAAGCTGCTGCCAATTCAATTACCACAGGCTTTATTCTTCATCCGCGCGCAGGGCAGAGCCACAAAAGGTCTTCACAATTTCATCACAGAAGCAATTTTTAAAGGTTAAGCTCGTGGAGAGAGTTTTTCGGCATGGCAGAAGATGATGGAGCCGCTGAGGAGCAGGAGATGAACAGTGATGAGGAGGCCTTGCTGCATTTTGGCCAATACAGCGAGGCTCGAGCCGCAGTTCCTTGGGATCAGCGCACGCTCAAGGAGAAGGTGCTTTACCATGTGGACCGCATCTTTCTAAGTTTGCTTGTACTCTTTGTGTTGGTGATGTTTGGAGAGTTCCTGTACAAGATCTGCTATGTGACCAGCGGGAGGAAGATACTGGAGTTTCTTCAGGAAACTGTGTCGTACTTCTTTACGCAGGAGAAGGATGAAGAGCTGATAGAACTGTAGTTTTTCTGAAACTTGTATTTATTTTGACTGAGTTGAGTATCGAGCTGGATACAAAACCACTTCTTCAGACATTTCAGATAAACGTTAACTCTTTTGATGACTAGTCTAGTTTTGGCCTATATTCTTGGTCTAGATTTTAACTGACAGCCCAAATTTGTTTTAACCAAGCCATCTATGTTTAGACGTCTGTTAGACATTTATGAGACGTCTTTTTAAGTACAAATGAAATATGTATTGGGTAAACTAACCATATGAAGCTCACGTTGCTAGTTTTGTGGTGGACAATTTATCTGTGAATGTCATTGAGAAAAGAAAAATGGTTTGACCTGGTAATCTAAAGTTAAAATCTGAAAATGCTCTTCCTTTTAAAATTCTCAGCTTAGAAAACAATGCTTACAATGTTGTGAAACCTGTGTAATGTTTTATGCTGATATTTGTGATTGATGCCTTAAGTGTTGAGGTTTTGTTACATGTTAGTTAATTAAAAAACATTTGTGTCTGTTCATTTTTTTGGTCATTTTCGTGTTTTTTGAGTAACTTTTGTGAGTTCTAGTTTTAAAAATGTTTTAATGTTTTTATTTCAATTGGTATTTTTAAAAAGGTTTTGTTCAAGGGTGCATTGCTCTTGATATTGCTTGGGACATACAGAGTTTTGTGCTTTTAAAAACATTTAAACGCTTAATAATATAAATAACCATTGATGAAGCACATCTTGTGCTGCAAAAGTCGATTTACATGATTTTACTGTATGGCTCTGAGGTGGTATGAATGTACAGAAATTTAGAGAGGTATACTGGAGGAATGCCTCCTGTGCCAGCTTTATGCCAAATCTGGGCCAGAATTCTTTGCTACCTGGGAAATAGCCTAAAGTTATTATTGTATCAGTTAAATGTATTCTATATAAGCATAGTTTACCTGCTGTTATATAGTAGATGACATGTTCATTCATTCATTTTGTCAGGTTAGTCGCTTTATTAATCCAGGGTCGCTACAGCGGAATAAACCGCCAACTTATCCAGAAAGTTTTTACCCAGGGGATGCCCTTCCAGCTGCAACCCATCCCTGGGAAACATCCACACACATTCACTACGGACAATTTAGCCTACCCAATTCACCTGTACCACATGTCTTTGGACTGTGGGGGAAACCAGAGCTCCCGGAGGAAACCCATGCAAACGCAGGGAGAACATGCAAACTCCACACAGAAATACAAACTGAGCCGAGGTTCGAACCAGCGACCTTCTTGCTGTGAGGCGACAGCACTACCTACTGCACCACTGCTTCACCCTAGATGACATGTGTACATGTTTAATGAATTGTCTAAGTTACATGAAGTTTAAATTGCAGATTTGACTCAGCTAAATGTACAGATTTAGAGAGGTGTGTGATGCAATTTAACCATCCATTTTATCTATTAAATACAGTTGAAGTCAGAATTATTGGCCCCCCTTTGAATTTTTTCTTTTTTAAATATTTCCCAAATTATGTTTAACAGGGCAAGGAAATTTTCACAGTATGTCTATTAATATTTTTTTCTTCTGGAGAAAGTCTTATTTGTTTTATTACGGCTAGAATAAAAGCAGTTTTTTTAAACACAACATTTTATGGACAAACCTCTTTAAGCTAATTAAAAAAAGCTAAAAACGTTTTCTATAGTCTACAGCAGTGGCTCTCAAACTTTTTTCACCAAGTGCCACCTCAGAAAAAATTGTCTCAAAGTACCACCATAAGGACCAGTATTAAAATACAGTAGCGTAGTAGGAATTCAGCAGCTACAGCTTCAAAAACGAGGCAGATTAATTCCTTTAATTATGAATATGTATTATTATCATCCACTTTAAACATTATAAAAAAGCCTGAACATTAACTGAGCTTGCAGGTAAAAACAAACAAGCAAAAAACCTTAATAAAAATCAAGGACTTTTAAGCACATTTTCCAGCACCTATATTTATTTTTAAAACTGACAAGCATTAAACGTATTGAAGATTAGAAATATACTCTCAGCAACCCATAAAAACATTGCATGGGTATTTAAAATAACAAAAACCTTTAATAATAATTTAATAATTAATCCTATATCAATAATTAATAATATAATAAACCTCCACGAAATGTGCTTGTTAAATGTTTTTTGTACTCAAGTGGAAATACTAGGCCTATTACACCGCTAAAACAATTTAAATTTTAGTAAATAATACTAATATTGGGTAAAAGTACTAGTTAGTTACTTTTGAAAAAAAATCAGATTTTCATAATGAAATCACTTGAAGTGTAAACTTGATTGAATGGTTTAATTGCTTAAATGACAAAGCTACATATATAATAATTTGCACTAACAAAGCAAGTGTGATTGATTTTTCCTTTCATGACAATTAACCTTTTAACAGCACTGCCAAAACTATCACCTAACTGTATAAGGCCATAAAGACACTTTTTGTCAATTTTTTAAACAATGTTCAAGTTCTGGAAGGTTTATTAAGTATATGATGAAAAGATTTAAATATAGCTTTTTATTTACATTTGTGTTGAAAAAAAATCTTCTCTCCGTTAAACAAAAAATAGGGAAAAAAAAAATAAACGGGAAAACAATTCAGGTGGGCTAATAATTCAACTGGATGTCTGTGGATTTAACCCTTTGAGCACATCTAGATGACTAAGGGTTGACGGAGCATTCTTTTTTTTTTTTTTTTTTTTTTTGAAGTTGATTTAATTATTGGTGGGGACATTTCAGTACTTGGTGAATATTGGTGGGGAGATGTCCCCTCCGTCCATGCCAGTTTACACCCTTGGGTTTGTTAAATCTTTAGGTTTGTTAAATCACCAGTTCTACACATTTTCCATGTCTCCTTAACCAAACGCACCGTATTCAGATTAAACTCATTAGCAGAGATTGAAATAATGGGTGTGACAGACAAAGGCGACATTCAAAATGATGTGTTGGTGGTCCTCCATGAACGTGGTTGAGAAACACTGTTCTAGGTCATGAACTATTGGCAGGTGTTCTTAGAATTGGTCCTGGAGGTCTGGTCATTGTGTGCAGATTTTTATTGCTGTAACAGGGGCGTTGCCAGACATAAAGCTCTACTGGGGCACAGCACATCTATCTGAAATAAAACAAATAAAACTCTCTCCAGAAGAAAAAAAAATAAAAAATCAGGAATATTGTAAATAATCCCTTGCTCAAACATTTGGGAAACATAAAGAAAAAGAAAAAAAAAGAGAAGACAAATTGTAATAATTTTAATTGCAAATATATATATATATATATATATATATATATATATATATATATATATATATATATATATATATATATATATATAAATTATCAACACAAAGTCACTGTTTATACCAGAGCTTTAAGAAAAGTATTTTGGTGGAAGAACCCGAGAACCCTGGCTCTTGATTTGGTCCAAGGTTTATTTTATTAAAATTTTTTGGTTTTCTTTAGTAAAACCATGGCTTACAAAAAATGAAGATCATATGCGATGAAATAAACAGAAGTTGCTGTTCATCAAAGTCAGAAATTAAAAACCATCAAAATGGCCAATAAATGCCACTAAAAACCAAAATTTCAAAACTTCTGCCACCTGATTTAGCTTTCTGATCCTAATATTTCATACATTTTGAAGATTTTTTTTACATTAAATGATAAAATCTAACTTAGCTATTCACTAATGAGGTGTTTTAGCGAGCTAAACTAATTGAAAACAAATAGGAGGGATGGTATTTTTTTTTATTTAAACTAGTAGGTTATGTTAAACAAAAAACGCATTCATACGATTAAACATGTTTAGTTTCACCCCATTTAAGACAAATTCTTTATTTTCACTATTTTCATGCAAGAAAGAACAATTACAAAGACACATTTACGGAAAGATTTGAGCAGTGAGTCAACTTCAATCAGAAAATGTCGAAAAGTAGGGATTGAAGCCATGCATTTTTGCTTATGTATAAAAAATTTTCCAAACAACTATTGGAGTCATTTATGGTTATCTGAATCAAGCACTGACATCACGCCATGACCATGAGCGCGGAAAAAATAGCGGCCAATCACCGCCTCCCGTTTTGTCAGGGCGCGTGGTGCAGCCAATCAGAACATCACATACTGCAACATTCATCAGCTATTTTTCTCCACTCGTCCTCTCTTTCCGGAAACTGCAGCGTGACCGACGTTTCGTGTCTTTCACAGACTTAAAGTATGTTTTTATCGATATTTTGCCATTAAGTTTCAATCTAATACATGATATATTTATTGGTTTATTTAAGTATCCAATTTTGTTCCGAATGAGCGTTTTAAATAGTGTCTGTGTTTAAAATTTTGCCGTATTTCTCACGCTTGTCAAGTGAGAACCGTACTCCATTTTGTTTCCTCGCGCTAGTGTAGTAGTGAAATATGGCTGAATGCGTTTATAATTAATATCACTAAGTCATACATAATTGTGTGTTTGTCAACTGAATTAGGTTTTACAGTTAAAATGTGTCACTAACTTTAACCCAAGCAAGTAAAGCACGCTTTATAAACAACTCAAGTCAGCAGTTTGACAGTTCACCGCATGTTTACCTCTTGTAATGTCTTTTATGTCACAGTATAATTATTAACGTTCACCATTTATGTTAAATGTATACTTCATCTTAAGTATGTTAAAGAAAGTTTGTGTTATTTAATTCCATGTTTACAAGTTTGTAATACTAATGATTTCGTTCGTATTTTAGCCAGGCGTTGTTTATGAGAACAGCATGCATTTAGATGTTGAAGGGCATATTTATATTGAAATTGTATTATTTCACCCTTATTTCAATAATCTGTTTTACAGTAGTGACAAAAATAATTCCTCTCAGTCAAGACCTTCAAAACTATACCAATCTATACCTATACCAAATCTATTAAAACCATATTTAATTGCAATGCTGTTTAGGCGAAACCTACTTTAAAGTGCTGAAAATTGTTTCCTTTTTAAATTTAAATTTTGAAATTTTTGCACTTTAGTTTTCAGTAGTGGATGAAATAATTAATGTTTTGTTTTTGAGCACTGTGTTATCACATATAGAAATGTGTAAAAGTGAATTTTGTAATAGTTTTATTGACAGATATTTTTGTTCTCTGTGGACCTGTGTGTGTAACTTTTTATTTTAAACTCATGCACTAGATTTATAATGTGATTATTTAATATTTAATTAAAGATGAATATATGACACATTAATTTATCACAATACTATGTGTAACCTGTCTTCTAGAATGCGTTACGTGGCCGCTTACCTGTTGGCTGTGCTGGGAGGAAACACCAACCCCTCCGCCAAAGACATCAAGAACATCCTGGGGAGTGTCGGGATCGAGGCTGATGATGAGCGTCTTAACAAGGTGCGTCCTGATTCTAATGAATCGACTGTTTCTTAAATCGCTTGGTTCACTCAAAAATGAATGTTCTCATAGTGGCTATTGAAGTCCTACAAAATTATTTCAAGCGACAACCGTGTAATTATGCAATGCACAACAGTGGCCTGTTTTTTCATTGTTTTTAAGCCATAGAAATTCAGCATGTTAGTGAGTGAAAGTGAAGGATATTTATATTTGGTTTAGGGTGGGAACCTTGGATTCAATTTTGTTAGACTTCTCCACTTCTTGCCTCTTTGCATAAATAAATCTTTTGGGTATTTTCTGTTGTTATTGTAAAGAGATCAACACAATTCTGGTTATTTTTCTACTTTTTCCTTCTTTTTTTTCAGTTATATCAACTAAATCCCCAGATGAGTCAATAGCCCCTTTCACACATTACAGACCTGGAAAGGTCTGTATGTGTGAACAGGTCCTTTTTGAAAATACCGGTAAATTCGTTCGGGCTATTTTCCGGAAAGAGAAGTTGTAACATTACCGGCAATTTGCCGGAATGCTGCGCTGTGTGAATGCAGAAGGAAGATTACCGTAATAATCGCGTGCACGTCTAGAACGTGTTGACGTGAGACGTCTGCTTTAGCCAATCACAACAGTCAGACGCATTTACGTCCGCGCGGTTTGTGAGAATAAAAACCTTTGAATATTTTTCCAGACACATTTAGCTGCTAGAAGTTAGTCAGATCCCGTTTATATGTTCTTCTTAATGCCAACTGTGTAAATAATCATCGATGAGATGCTTATGATAAGCCGTTGTTTGTTTACCTTTAAGCTTTGCGTGTGCCTTTGAAACAGCCTGTGAGCGCCTGCACACGCAGATATTATGAACATCTCGACATGCGAAAGTGATCCTGCGAAAGTTGTTCACAATATTGATCATCCACAGAGTTTGTAATTTAGTCAAATGTTTAAAAATACAAGCGCAGCCGTTTAAAGCTCATTTGTGGTGAATGATGTCAGAATTTACCGGTATTTTGGAATGGATGTGTGAATGCTCTTTTCCGGAAAATTTCCGTAACGTCCTCGCCTGTGTGAACAGCGCTTTTTTGAATATACCGGTAAAGTCGTTCCGGAAATTTTCCAGATATTTACCGGTATCACTGTGTGAAAGGGGCTAATGCTCTGTTTTTGTTGCTCCTTAACAGGTCGTCAGTGAACTGAATGGCAAAGACATCAACGAAGTCATGAATGCCGGTAAGACTGCTGTTTGATGTATGCATTATTACAGTCATATGTGTGATGGATGCTGACATTTTGTGTTTATTTTTTTACAGGCCTCTCTAAGTTAGCCTCCGTTCCAGCAGGTGGCGCAGTGGCGGTCTCTACTGCTTCTGCTGGCGGCGGTGGAGGAGCTCCTGCTGAAGCGCCTGCGGGTGAGAACTTTCTTTCTTTTCTGTTGGACATAAAAGAAGTTATTTTTGTACCAGGTTTGTCCCATAGTATTTTTTAATGCTTTGGAGTTCAATGGGTTCTGTCAATTATTTGGTTGCCAGCATTCTTCAAAATAATTATAGTGTAAAAATTGTTTGGTAGAATTTTCAACATGAAGTAATTAAGTTAACTTAATACTGTTTACTAATTTAGGTGGATTGAACATAGAACTGTTAATTTGTTTTAAAATAATCTTCGTTTTGAACAGTTTGAACAAACAGCAAACATAATCTCTTTGAGTATATCATGTTGCCTAAAAACAATAATTATAGATGTGTAATTTTAAAAATTTAGTATTATTTAATTAATTTTGTTGTGAAGTAAATAAGAAATAAATAGATATTTATTAATTAAAACAAATTTGATAGAACTAAAGTGTAAAATCCTAATGTAAAAAATAATGAATTGATTTACTTCATTTATATGATTGTCTGCCTAGTATTTTGAATGTCAATGGTTTCGATACAGACTTTCCTGCATAAATCAGTTCTGAATATATTTCTTCATTGTCATAGTTAATGTTTTCCCAAGTGCCTTGCTTTACATGTTATCAAATGCTCCTCTTACACGTTTTTCAGATCTGTTACCTGGTGTGAATTGTGATTTTCATTGTCATTTGTTAGTTACTAGTTAGTTTGTTATAGATTTAGTTGAAAGGGGCATTCCCAAACCTTACCACAGAACTGCAACAGTGCTGTAATTATCGGCAGGATGATCTGCTCTATGATAAAATACCTTGTCTCTGAGGTCAGAAATATCTCTGCATTACATGTCATTTCTTAATTGCATGGTTTTACATTTCAGCGGAAGAGAAAAAGGAAGAGAAGAAAGAAGAATCTGAAGAGTCTGATGAAGACATGGGCTTTGGCCTCTTTGATTAATCTTTCTTTTGTACCTGTGAAAATACAATAAAAATGGAAAACATTTGTGTTTAAAAATGTCTAATGGTTATTTGTCTGTGCAAATGTCAATAGTTTTTGTGATTACAGGTTTGTGGAAAAGATCTTGCAAATTAGTTTGCGTCCAACTTTTAGAGCACAACAGTGAAGTTTGAGAAGCAAAACGCAACTTATTCTATAAATCTGGAAATGAGGTTTACCGATAATTGGTAAATATTTAAAGATATACTTGCCATGAGCTTTGAGCTACTTAATCTCAAATGAAAGTTGTCATCGTTTACTTTATCCTTAACCTGTTCCAAACCAGTTTGAGTTCATTTTGAAGCACGTTGGAAACTTGGAAACAGTGACATTCATAGAAGGGAAAACAAATGCGAAGTTCAGAATTCCAGTAATCTTCATAATATCCTATATTGTGTTTAACTGGTTTGGAACATTTCAAAGGTGAATAAATGACAGAATTTTCAATTTTAATAGCTGAATTTGGGCAGCAAAACTACATTGCCCATGATGCTGTATAATTATTTTACCAATAAGTGAGAGGGCATTAACCCCACCCACTTCATGAAATACCACAGTTTGTGTCTCCATTCGCTCTCAAAATACTTCAGTATTTTTTAATGAATGGTTGGCAAAATATAATTAGATTTCTTCTGCAGATACAATCATGAGCATGTTTTTGTGTGATTCGTTCTCTATGGGAATTTAGTTAAATGTACAGGCACAGATTTGAACCTTCTTTTTGCAAATTTGTAATGCGACTCATGACTAACAGTAGAAGAGTTCAACAAAGACTTAAATGAGTGAAAAACACTTAGATATAAAAACAAATGTGAGCACTAAAGTGTAGGGATCTTTTTCATTTCTTGAAGGAGCAACTGCGTGATGCTATCATGTCAATATGGACCAAAATCTGAGAAATACTTCCAGTACCTTGTTGAATCAGGGATTAGGGCAGTTCTGAAGGCAAATGGGTTCCATACCTGGTACTAGTAAATTTACCTAATAAAGTGGCCGGTGAGTGTATATATTCATAAGCAATAAAATATATATTTGCATTATTATTTTAATTAATCTTTTGAAAGCAAGGAACTTTCATCTCTTTACTCACCCTGCATTGTAAAATATTTATTTGAAAATGGCAAAAATGGTCAGAGATGTTTCATCAGCATTTGCTTGCAGAATTCTACATATTTTAACAAAACATAACAATAAAAACATACAACATTGTAATATACATGGAAAATGCACATACTGACAATAAAAGCTCTTTCAGCTTTGCTTTGTAATTTAGCCGAGCAGTTTAGCGTCTGGACGTTTAACAATAACTTCTTCCCGTGTCGTCTCATATCCTATGCTTTACTGCCGTATACTCTGTCTGCCACTGCTCTCATCTCATTCATCTACAGGTGAGATCTGCTCTCCTAATCTATTGTTTCAGGTTTGTATGCCCCTATCTGTACATGCTTAGTTTTGTGTGTTTGTGGACGGATGTGAAACAGATTTTTGTGCTGGTTGAAGACATTTCTCCAGCAGGCTTTGATCAAAGGCAGGGAATTGAAACAGGAAGTGATGGTAAATCTGTGATTTGCTCTCACAAACATGGAAAGACCTTTGCTGAACAGGTAAAACTTGTACCGGAGCTTTTTCATACATGATTGACGAGCATGATCGTACACCAGTGATCTATTTTACATCCCTGATGTGAAATCATTTGTGAATATTTGTCAACACTCTTATTACTCACACTCTGTTCTGTTAATCTGCTCTCTAACATCTCTCACTTTTTAATCTACTTTTTATTCATATTATTTAATGGTGCTGTATGTGTGTTTTTGACTTCTTTAAAGCATAAAAACAGCACATGTTTGCTAATATTTAAGGATGTTTTCACACTAGCACTTTTAGTCAGCACTCGGGTTTGTTTCTCATCAGAGTACGCTTTGTTTAGCTAGTTAGAATGTTGTCTTCTGAACTCGGGTGCGCACCCGTGAACCGTACCCAAGACTGCCTGAAAGAGTGCTTTCACATCTGTGGTTCGGTTCATGTGGTCCGGAACAAAGGCAACAAATGATACATTGTAGCATTTTCTGCCGTCTTTAGGTCGTTTTCACACCACACTGCTCGCTTTGGTCCAAACCAGTTAAAAAGAACCAAAATGCAGTCATCTGACAAAATCCACATCACTCATTGGCCAGATGTTATTGAACATATTTCCTAAACTGCTTTTCGATTGGTCAGAATTAATGTGTGGGAAAATGCCAATGGAACTACCACAAGTAAGCAAACAGACACAAAATTTAGCTTTTCACTATGGAGGGACGACTGCGCTGGCTGATTGTATCCCTGCCAGGGGCGGACTGGGACTAAAAATCAGCCCTGGCACTGTAGCCACACCAGCATTACCACACCGACACAGCCCCATTCACAGACATGCACATTCACTACTTATATTGGTGTACAGATGGTGAAATAATATAAGCAGTACCACATATGTAATAGATATTTAAGCATTTATTGTATGTGTCTGGAACAAAATCAACCCATTTATAACAAATTTATACATGCAATCAATTCATTCATTCATTTCCTTTTCGGCTTAATCCCTTTATTAATCTGGGGTCGCCACAGCGGAATGAACCGCCCACTTATCCAGCATATGTTTTACACAGCGGATGCCTTCCAAGCTGCAACCCATCACTGGGAAACCCCTATACACACACATTCACATACATGCACTATGGACAATTTAGCCTACCCAATTCACCTATAGCACATGTGTTTGGACTTGTGAGGGAAATCAGGAAGAAACTCACGCGAACATGCAAACTCCACACTGAAACAATAAGCTAAAAATATATAATAAGCTGGGCAGCACAGTGACTCAGTGGTTAGCACTGTCACCTCACAGCAAAAAGGACACTGGTTCATGTCCCAGATGGGCCAGTTGGCAACTCT